>NW_017300169.1:1126998-1164734 GCF_001594075.2 Trachymyrmex cornetzi
TAGTTTATAGAACATTTAAATAGGTGCAAACTATCCTTAAGAATGTCAAAGTAGTATCAAAATTTCGACTCGGGTACAATATATCTTGCTAAATTTTTAGATATATACGTCAGGAAAATTGTTTTTTCCATATACATATAAAATCAGTTCTTATTTTTACAAATCTCTAGATAGGACTTTACGTGCTATTTTTATAAATTTTATTAATCTCGCTTATTTAAGTAACTCGATATAGCTTTAACATAAATATATCATCATCGTCCGCATCTGTCCTCCCATTTTCTTTTTCTTCTCCGACCCGTAGGGGGGAAATCCCTTACGTCAGGAAGCGCTTACCGAAATTTCCACTCGTCCAGGGGCACGAGAGCGGCGCGGTCGCGCTTTTGTCTTTAATAATGCTTCAGCAGCGGCGTTATCTCTTACTTTTAGAACGGGCGAGCGGCTGAGCGCGGGCGTCCGGAGAGTCGGTCCATTAATTAGGCGGGCCGCATTAAGCCGAGCATTAATATACTCCGCTGGCTGTTTTGTTTTATCCCGCAGGAAGGACGTAACCTACCCCGGAGGCTGACGGCGGGGGCGGCTGGGAGTCGGTGGCAGGGAAACGGGGCAGGGGACGAAGGGAATTATCCCGATGCGGGGGCAACCTGCTAATCCGACCTGCCACGCAACGCCAAGCCGCCGCCTTATCCCGGGGGGCTGTTTAAATTCCGTAAATCGCCCGCGAGAGCGTCTCCCGGGTGCCGACGGTGCGCGTTGCCGACGGTGAATGGTCGCTCTCGAGAAATTAGGAAGATAAGATTCGAACCGCGTGCCGTTAGTTACGTGCGAAACACGGGATGCCATCAACAGAATTCTTCTCTTCAAGAAAATCCATCAAGAAAATTCATCGCTCGTTTGACGATGAGCGTGTCATAGCGAGATTGAAATAATTAAGCATACAGTTATATAATGAATGTTATTTATGTGATAATTAGCGTTGGATTAATTTATTGATGTTTTACTTTGTAAATAATCTCTACAGGTTTATTCTGATATAAATTGAAGACAATAATGATAATAATCATGGAAACTTGGTATATTTAACGTTCGTTATCGATTTGTGAGATTAAATCTCAGACCGTGTTTAGCAGAAAAAGCTTTGCAATTGTTTAAAAAATTCTTTAATATGGTTAGTTTTATTCTTATAGTTCCTTACTGGATTTAAATGAATCATATTAAAGAATCTTACAATAATTGTTAAGCTGTTTCTTCTACTAACGCAGTTAAATATTTATAACCCTTTGTACACACGATTGGGTCATTCGTGTCTTGTACATTGATTTTCTTCAAAAAACTAGGAAGAGTCGAAAAACTAAGAAATTAGTAGCGACATTTACTATATACAATTCTTTTAAGTACACAACTTAATAAATACTTTTAAAAAATATTAAAGTATATATGTAAGAATTACTTAATAATTTTTATTAAAGTATTTGTTAAAGTGATGAAAATTTACTCGGGACACAAATGAAAAAAATGGGAAATTATCGCTTTTAAGAGTTAAATAAATAAATAAATATAAAATAAATAAATAAATAAGCACACATATATATATATACATAAAAGAACCATCACAGTAATTTCTATTGTTTATCGAGTATAATTTAATTCGTATCTTTGCCATTGTCTCTGCTGAATAATATCGGCGTCAATTTTTGCGTAGAGAGCTATCGTCGTATTTTTCCAGACGATTACCGAGGAGTGTTCCCACACGTGTGTCTGTAACTACTTCAGTGAAGGAGTTCCCATAATGTCGCCCACTCGAAATCGTCGCTTTCATTGCGCCGCGATAACTTCCGCTGCCGTCGCTGCCGGCTCGTTACTTCACATTTAATACGTAAGCGAAAATGCGCGATAGCGGTACAATACGTTGCGAAATCGGCTTAAGTTTATACTTGTGGATCGACTCGTCGGACGCGAGAAATAAGAGCCCCCGGTATAACGACGTAATTTAACGTCCGAAAGGAATATTTCCCACGGAATAAATCTCGCATAACAGCGCCAGTGAAATCCTCGTTTACCCGGCGTTCAACCCTTGCTAATGGGGGTAATTTAAGGGATGTTTTAAGCGCCCCCGGGTCACACGTGAGCCGCACAAAAAGTTCGCGTATTACGACCGTGGCTGCCGTAATCACGCATTAGCATTCCGAACGGCCGGAGCCGCCATGATATTCCGGATACGCTGAGAACGGCGCACTTAAACTTCCGTTCCGAAGAGGGAAATCGACTTGTAGCGTTTTAAATTTTCTTCGTAATACGACGAAATTGTGCGTAGAATGCGAAATATTTCACCTTCTCTATAGTACAGTACGAAATTTATTTTATTTTAGATAATATCCAATTTTAAAAAAGAAGACTCTAGTTTCACTATTTCTTTTTTCTCCTTTAAAATATCTACACTTATTACGTATTACTATACACGGAATTAAGAACAATTTTGCTGAAGTATCTAAAAATTTAGATACAGATTTGAAAATATTTTATTGGATCATGAAATAATTAATGCAATGAGCAATGTTGCACAAAGTTTTGACATTCTTGCAATTCATTTAAGCGTCCTACATAATTACTTTGGTTGTCCAACAAAATTATTTTCAAATCTATATCTAGCTAAATTTTTAAATATTTCAGCAAATCCGTCTTTTCCGTATATGCTTATATTTTTCTTCTTTTTTCTGTAATGATGTAACGTGATGTAGATAATTATATCATCTCATTGATAATGAAGATATAACCCAAATATTAACTAACAGCAATATAATCGTTAGTTATAATTTCCCATTCAACAATATAACTTACATGTTATATAACTGTAATATGTTACATATGTGTTGTATAGTCATATTATTGTGGAAAATTATAAGTAACAGTTATATTATTGATGTTTGCTGGGAGTACTAATTTTTCTAATTATAATTATCAAACTGTTATTAAGAAATACTCTTACACTTTTAACATGTTTTGCTGAAAAACGATACAAAATGAAGATTGTGAGTAACACGAATGTAAAAATTTGCACAATTTACCCTTTACGTGATCTATCTCTCGGATCTTTCGTTCGCCGTTCACATAAATTGTACTATCATATCTCCCACTTGGCGTTTATTCCTTACGATGTACGAACGGCGAATACCGTTTGAAACAATGTAATGGCACTTGAACGAAAATTGTTTTCATTCTTACCGTAACGACGCGCTTCCCTTAAGCCGTCATCGCGCACGAAATCTCCGTTCTCCCGCTTGAACCTCCCCGACACCCCCAACCGCCATCCAGGAAGAAAAGGCAGTACCGTGAAACGGGCCGTTTAACAAGCTCTTTCGCGCCGATAAACGCGCCCGACGCGTCTCCATTCTCTCCCCCCTTCCCCCATTTTCCGCCTTTACCCCCTCGCAACTCTCTTTCCCATTCGCCGTGTTCTCTCGCCAGACCACGGCTAATGAAATTCTGGTCAGGTCGCGGAATTCTTTCGTCAGGTGGTGATGCCACCTAACTCCCCGCTGCGTTGTCGGCTCTTGTATTTATCTTTTTTTTTTCCCGGTCCCCATCTCTCTTCCTTCCACCCCCTCGCCGGTTTCTGTCTCTACGGTATGGGAGCTTGCAGTCTCCTGACAGCGGTACGGTGAGGACGGCGGACGAAAAGGGGGATTAGGGGACGAAGGGGACAACGGGGGTTGCGTGCGTCCTGGCGCGGAGGGTCGGTGGCTGAAATGGGGTGGTGTGCAGTCAGATTACGCTAAGCTATGCCCGTACGTGCTCGCATGGAAGTTCTACCCCTCACCGGGTTTGCCACCCGGCCTGGGAAAATGTATTTATTGTTGTTTGTCCAGCGTTCTGTATATAGCCGTCGGTAGCGCGAGCGAGATGGGAGTAGGCAGGGGACAGTGGACCGCGGGGTTTTGCTCGAGGTTGAGGTTGAAAAAAAATTGCCCGGGGACGGCCACGACGACGCGGAGTATAAATTCCAGCGACGCTCGCACCTCCGCTCGCGCCGCTCCGGTCCATCCGCTCTCACGGAGCCGCTTTACTCCTTTTTGGGTTTTTCGATCCGCAAAGCGGACGCGTAAATAAACTGGATGACCACCCCGAAGAGATACCGACGCCCCGACGCTACGCGGAAATGTCTGCGATAGAAGACCACGTCGCGCAGTGCGAGACATGTACAATCTCGGAGAAAAGAAAAATTCTATTTAATATACGAAACAATTCTGCGTTCTCTATATTTTAATTTTATTTCGTAATTAAAGCACTTTGCAGAAATGTACACATTTGCCATGAAAAATTTAAAGAAAACCTCAAACGCAAGTGTAAAGTGAGTATTTTTTTCGAGAATCGAGTTCGAAGATTACATTTTGAACTAATCAGATTAAAGGAAGAATTCATTTCTTCTCTTTTTCAATGATATCGCTCCCTTACTTCGAAAGATAGAAACTCAAGAAATTAAGTTTTCAGAAAAGGGGAAAAATTATTTTTCAACTCGATAGAAAATTATCGAGTCAAATAATACCGACAAATAGAATATATTTTTAACAAGATCAAATTTTTGTCATTTTCGTTTTACAACCCAATTACTTAGAAAACCAATCTTTATTAAGTTGTGACAATTTTGATATATTTTTTTAAACCATTCTTTAAGTTGTGATAATTTTGATGATTTTTTATAATTTTAAGGGAGTTCACTTTTGATGATTGATGATAGAGTTTACCTAATTCATTCATGATAACAACTCGAAAATCATGTTTTTTAATTGTATTAGTTTTGTAGTAAGAGATGGAAAAATACTTTAGCATTCCTTCTTAGCACTTGAAATCAAAATAGTGTGTCGAATGTGTATTTTGATAGTCGTTGCTCATGACGATCACTTATTTCACTAATAATAGGGATTGAGAACTATCGCTATCATTCGATCCTCTTCTGAACTGATACTGCTGACCGTGGCGACGACAAAGGGTCCGTAACTACTCCGGAAACTTTTATCTTGCAGGATTAATGGACGGATTAAAGTATTTGTGGCGGGATGCGGGCTGATTGGGGTAAATCGTAAAGGGATTAGAACTTGATTGGCTAATTTGTAAGTGTCCCCGGCAGCCGGCGCCAACTTAACGATCGATCGGCCTCCTACCACATACGTGCCCGGTGATACTCGCTCAATGGAAGGTATGGGCGAATTGTCCCTCTTAGGCGTAATAATCACGAAATAAATGGATTGTATTCCGCGTATGCATACGATATTAATTCGGAATGTATCGGCCGCTTGTTTGGTGTTGGTTCCGAGGCACGTGATTTTAGTCGGAAGCTGGCACTCGGATCATCCCACCCCCTTGACAGACCTAGAGGCAACTTAATGTGCGGCCGGTGCAGGCTGCTAGACTGATTTACATCGCGTCCCTTTACCGGACGCAGTAAGCACTGGCCGGCGGGAAGCTGCGGTCAGCTGAGAAACGTAGCCTGTGATCAGTCTCGTGCCGTTCCACATCGAGCGAAACCGACGGTAACTAATCTAGTCTCTCATTTGCACATGCATGCTCGATATATGTTAGTGGTATCTCTGCCTGTTACGGCCGGTCGCGCAACAGACGAGGAACCAATCAGTGACATTAATTGGAGGAAACTCGGCGGAAGGAGTAAGATCTATTTGCGAAAAGGAAGACATGGTTCGCCATGAAAACAAAGTCGAGGAATTTTATTTTTTTCGCGGTAGACCCCAGTAAACACCAATTATCAATAACATGACTGTTATAATTTTCCATTCAACGATATAATTTCTAATATAACAAGTAACAATTAAAACACATAACAGTTATATTGTTGAATGGAAAATTATAATTAACAGTTATGTTACTGCTAGTGTTTGCTGGGATATTTCTATATGAAAAGAACAATTTTGCTAAAGCATCAAAAAATTTAGATATGAAATGCAGATTTGAAAATAATTTTGTTGGATTATAAAATAATTATGTAGGACACATTCAAATGATGATTAGTATTAAAAAGTTTTGACATTCTAGTAATCACTTGATCCGATAAAATTATTTTCAAATTTGTATCTACTTAAATTTTTAGATTAACAATATTAAGTGAAATAAACCAAGAAGCATTTAAACACAAATAAGAAAGAATGCCATGTTTAGTCAAATCAGCGTTTGGTGCGTAATAATATTTATATGTAAATACAAATTTTTAGATTCTTCAGCAAAATCGTTTTTTTTTTGTGTAGAAAAACGCGCGTTGTAGTTAAAAAAATACGACACGACTCGTCGCGTAACTTAGGAGGGCGGACGGGGGTGGAAGAGTAAGCGACAAAACCCTCGGCAGGGAGGAGATACAGGGAGGAGAGGATGCATCGACGCATTAGTTTAACAACCAGACTCCCGTGTCGTTTGTACCCGGCTGCTCTCGACCCTCGTTTCGCCTGGTTCTGATCGACGTTTCGAAATATTTTCCGACTGGCGGACACGTCCAGACGCTGCGCTTCCTGTCTCCTTACAATTCCAGCAGACAGGTTCCTACGGCGAAACGCGCCCGGGGACAAAACCGTCCCGCGATGATGGACTCGCCCGAAGATAAGGGGGTATTCATGACGAAGACAAAACGTGGCCGTAACCGCGTAGTTATACAGCGTCGCCAGAGCCTGTGTCCCTCCTCCCCTAACGGCGGCCGGTTTGTCGTTCGCGAGACAATAAACGAAAACTTTTATTATTAATGTTTCACTGCAAGATAACGCGCGTGGCGATCCCGTCGCTGTAACAGAAACGCGCCGGCGATTCTGTTGCGGTGTCCGCGTATCGCTCGCGTTGTTGCTCGCCGACGATTCTTCATCCGCACGCTGCTCTCCTCTTCCGTTCTTAACCTTCGGATGATACCGAAATCATTTCAATTCGCAGGTAGCCGTTATACTAAAAGCGAATAACTGTAAGCGTAGGAATGCTAATTAAATCATTATTAAATTTATTCTAGCTGAGAGAGAGGGAGAAAGAGAGAGGAACATTCCTCGAATTGTTTGGCATTGCGGGGATAAATTCCGCGCTTTGTACAAATTTCGGCGAAGGCGGCGTGGGCGTCTGATGCGGCACGTGAGATTAACTCGGGTTCTCTATTCTAGTTGAGGCTTGATCACAAGTAACTCATTCGAGGCGGTCTGTCCGCAGTAAGACGAAGGTCCGGACACTTGGGACATATTCTTGGTCGTTGCACGTGAGTTAGAGCCGCTCCGGAAATCGTAGCCGTTAACGGCTAACGTAAATAACACAGAAGCGGTTCATGCCACGGTCAAAAGGGTCCACGTTTCTCGAGCGATCTCTTCCCATTTTCCGTTTTCTGACGCCCGATTCGAATTTTGCAAAATGGAATGATTATTTTAAATTATTATTCGCGGTTAATTATTTATTAACTTAAAATGATGCATAATAATACAAATTTAAATTAAAATAAGCGTTTTACTGTATTAGAAATGATGTTACAAGCGACGTCTAATTAACCTTTCGTCTGCAATCTGAATCTTTTCTGGTACAAGCGAAATTTCACTCTCAAATTTCATCTTCATTTTTGTTCAAATTTCAAATTTATTAAATAAAGGTTTTAACATTTGAGTAAAAAAAACTGTTTAGTAATATAAGAGATGTTGAAAAGTAACTCTGAAATTTTTTGAAAACTTAAAACAATAAAAAAAACTTCGGCTGGATAAAAAAGACCCAAATTAGCAGACGAAGGGAGTAAAAATCTGATTACACACACAGACAGAAGGATAACAATAAATTAAAATACAAACATTAGATTAATGTGTGAATAACACAACTAAAACGCCTTTTCGATCTGAGCTAGATTTTGGTGCTTAATAATATTTCAGTATGAATTTGTACATATTCGATTCTGTAAAAATGTAAATTATTTTTTAATGATTCATGTTAAATAGAGAGTGATACATCACTGTTAGATATGAAAGAAGCAATGGTCACCCAATCCCTTGAGTTTATTTTGTTATTTTTTACATATGTGTCAAAATGTGAATCAATCCATTTCTATGATTAATTTTAAAGTCAATATTTTAACATATACACCTACAAGAAAACACGTGCAAGTATCCTTCTTCGATTTTGATGAGCTTTTAATATGTTGTTTTGAGACGAAAATAAAGAACACGTATTTTTTTATACGTGTATCTTTAGGAAACGAAAATATCCTTTTTTGGAGAAAATTGTTTTTTTTTTCTTTTAAAATGAATATCGTTGAAAGTATAAGAGATAGAAGAAAGTGTTTGAAATAAAAATCAAATAGTTTCAAGAGTATTTTAGAATAATAATTTTTAAACAATTTGTTTAAATAAAACATTTTTATATATAAAAAATAAAAATTAAAGAATTTCTTTCAAATTATAATTATTGAACTCTTAAAACCATTCAATTCTTAAAATCATTCAATTGGTACTTTAAACATTTTTTCTATTTTTTATACTTTCGACGATAGTCACTTAAAAAAAAAACCGGTTTCCTTCTAAGCGATATTTTATCCCCTAAAAGTGCGACTGGGTATGTTTAAAAAATGTGTCTCTTATTTTTGTCTACAAAATAATGTATTAAAGGCTTACCATAATTGGACTTGTTAGTAAATAATAAGTTAAATTTAAATCAATTTAATACATTTCTTGAATTAAATGTTTCTAACTCCATTATTTTAGTTAAATTATCGACATATTGGAGTAGATAGCATGACAACGCATAGAAATGATTAAAACCAATTCAAATTGGACATAGTTTGACGTTATAAATATAACAGTGTATGGTAACAGTATATAGTACTTATACCGACAATTTCAATTTATTTATCTTGCTGAGAATTAATAATATTAAAAGAAAACGCTTGATCGATAGTGAACCTTGTCTTACCGTGCTATCGATCTTAGTCTTTATTGCGAAAAATCGAGTTTCGAACAAGTTAACAGTAAGCGATCGACATAAAGGGCAAAGATTATGGAGAGAAGGAAGGGAGAGAAAGAGAGAGATAGAGAGAGAGAGAGAGAAAGAGAGCAGGACGTTAGCTATTCTTCGCAGTCGCTGTCTACGTGTTTCGACAGCGACCAGTCAGGACGTGGTCGCTCGCGAACGAGAACACTTAATCCGAGTGGTGCTCGATTAAACCGGTGACAGGGAACGTCAGGCCGCTGCCGTGCACCGTGATATATCGCTGCTCGGGAGAAGAGTCCGTAAAAGCACGAAGAGCAAAGGGAGGAATTTATGTGCATCCACGGTCTTACGGAGAAAGCGACGAGTGTTACAGCGTCCCGGATTGAACTTGTTGATTCTGGAAAGAACGACTTAAGATAACATTCGAATTACTTCAATTTAGGAAGATTTTCTTGAATTCATTTAATCTAAAGACTTTCTTAAATTAGAGTATGTCGCGAAGAAACTTCGTCTCGATGGCAAAGAGTCAGTGTATTCGTAAGTATAAACGCATAAAAATTTTCTATCGTGTTAATTATATGGAAATTCTGTATACAATAATGATATTAATTAGTCGTTAATAATGCGGTCGAAATTACCAATGGTTACTTCGATCAATCCGTCCGTCTCTGTCCCACACGAAGCAAAATACATCGCAGGGCACACAGGGGTAGGAGGACAGGCGAGGATAGAATAGCTAGGAGATAGTCTGCGAGCCAGCCGATAGCGGCAAATGACCATTGCTGACATCACATCGTCCTAGTATACTCCCCGATAATTATGTACACGTTTACACGCGGCTACCCAGCAGGCCGCTGCTTGGTCAGCCTTTGCTTAGGATCTTGATGACCAGTCCTTTTGTTAGTCTCAGTAGGGACTAAGTGAATACAAGAAATATGCGGGGAGGGAGTGAAACGATACATCACAGGATACAAGATAAACTTTCATCTCTTCATATCTGAACACAAATTTTTAAGTGATTTTTTCAAGCAAATTTTTAACATGTTTGCAAACTGCGAGTTTATTCATTACAGATTTATTGGAGTTCGAATTACTGATTTCAGAAAGGATATCTTATTTTAAAATTATTATTTTTTTCGATATAAAAAAGATACATTATAATGTAAATGCAATTGCGCGTAAAAATATTTTATTATCATTCTACTTACATGTAAATCAGTAATTAAATCGAGGTCTTTTTTATATGAATATCCATTGTAAAAAAAAGCATGGTTCATAAGGAAATTACATTGTTGTTTTTGACAATTTTGAAATAAAGCACTTTTTGAAATAAGTGGTTCAATGACTACATTTAATTTTTAGTAAGATTTTACTGAATTCTATGTCGGAAATTCTTTCACTTTCCGGAGCTGACAATGAGTCTATTGAACCCACTCCATTATAAATCTCTTTATCATAAAAATGTCAAACAATTTAATTTTCTTTATGCTATTCTCTTATTAAAATATATCGAGTTATTGTTAGTATTTGTTTTCTTTTATATAAGTTATGTTATTTTGATTCCTTGAAATTATTTAGTGCCTTTTAACTCATAATAGGAAAACATACCTATTTATATTGTGACGCTAAAACTAATAATAAAAAACTTTAATGGATCCTTGGAACCATTAAAGTTTTTTTATTATTAGTTTTAGAAGTTTCAAAATTTTTTTAATGTAAAAAATTGCAACACTTGAACTTATGAATAAAGTTGTAAAAAATAAGATTGTGAAATATAAAATTCTAAACAATGTTAAATACAGTATCTTTAGAGACCGTAACGTGAAAACACGACAAATCAGAAATAAAGGGTCTAAACAGTAATAAAATTCTACATCATTATGCTGTTTAAAAATTAGGAAAACGTTCTAGGATCCATATATTTTAATTACAAGTTAATTCACATAAATTAAATAGATTTTATAAATCCAGCGTCACAGTAACTGTGGTACAGACTTTGATTTCGAAGAGTTAAACAAGACCTACAAAGCCGCTGCTTCGCGTATGCTTCTTATCGATAAACGCCACCGCGAAATATCACGTTCGAAGAAGATCAACGACGGAACCTCCGCCGTTGCAAGCGGATGAGTCGCTATCCGAGAAAGTCAGGTCAGCGGAGTTATTGTTTTCGCGACGAATGCACATAAAATAATAGAACCTCGAAAGTGCGGCAGAGCGCGGGAGAGGGCGGAAAAAAAATATCGCGCGTAATACGAGCGACAGCGCCATAGGGGTTCCGCACACTTCACGTATGGCGGCCGAGGAACTATTGTCGACGGACACCGCGTCTCGCGCCGGCGGCGGTGGGCAAAAGATACGCCCGTTCCCGGGGCACTTCGGATTTATCGCAAGTTTAACATTACACAGAAGTTGGAAACGGCGCGAGGGATTGTGCCGGATATTTATACGGTTTGAATGCACGCACGAGGATCACTCTAATGGTTTTATTATACTGATACCCGCGGGATTTCTTGGTGGACGCATTCGCACCCGCATGATTTCCGCGGTTTCTCGTTTCGAGGTATCGCAAGTCCTCCTCTCCTCCAGGAGAGAGACATGAGGAAGATCAGATATAAAAATTCCGTGACGGCACGGTTATACACAGTGTGACGGGATGGTGCCTTTGTCTCGGCGAAAAATTTAACTTGAATTACCGAAATTTAATTTACAAAATGCAACGACAGCACCAAAATGAAACATTTTTTTTTAATGTGCTAGTTGCAGATCACGTTTTATCACTGGAAAAAAAAGTTGGTACTTTTATTCTTGTGTACGACCCGAGTACTATTATTCTCACGCACTTCGGTGGACACCCTGTATAAACTATGAAGCGAACCGTGGCGGAGCGGATGATGTGGCTCCGAAATGTGGCTTCGACGCATCTTTTCTATCGGCGAGGACGATTTATCATCCCGAACGTTCCATAGGAATATTGAATACGACAAGATAATCTCTCGACACCCCTCCCTCCCCCCCCGCCGCCGAAAGCTGTTATACCGTCGTGACGTGGCCTCCAGTTTTTGCCCCGCGGAGCGCAAACATCCCTTTCTTCGCCGTGACGCACGTGACAGTGACAGCATTCACTGTCATGGCGTTATCAGCCTGCGTTGCGAGCCGGTTTGATCGGCACGCAAAAAGGGTTAAACAACCGTTTCAAATGACGCTGCACGATAAACAACACTGGCACCGTAATTTATGATTACAAATGTGAATTAGAGTCTCTTTCATCAGTCTCCCGTTAAGTTAATTAATGATTAAATCGGTCATCACACGATTGCCAACACGAGAACTAAATACAGTTTGTCTCAGTTGAGAAAGAGAGAAAACATGTTCTGATACATTGAACTATTATTGGCACTTTTGCGAGTTAGGCATTTTGTTACTTTCTGATTAACTTGTGGTTAGATCTGATGACAATGTAAAAATTGTATTTCTCTAGTTATGATTTATCACTAAACTGATGGTTTTGGATACTGAAAGGATTTACTGAAATATCTATGAAAAATTTAGCTAGATACAGATCTTAAAATAATTTTATTTGACTGTCGGAATATGTAATTATGTAGAACGCTCAAACTGATTATTAAAATGTCAAAACTGTTTGCAACATTGTTCATCACGCTTGATATTCCTATATCAGAGATACTTGTAGCAACAAGAAGTACAAACAAAATGAATTCTTATTATATGCATCAAAATTCTGATTATCGTAATTGAATTTCTGGTTATCTCGACTGAATGTTTGATAGATTTAACTACGAGCGTCTGCTTTGTGCTTTTCTATTGAACCTACCAGAATTCCAATTAATGGGGCAAGATTTTTTTTCCAGTTTACGGCCGGATTTCCTGGCATTGCCCTACGGTGTTTATCGAACAGTTTGCGTCGTAGGATCGTGACGAACAAGTTTACATTAGCTCTTCCGAACGATAAGCCCGTCTATATTAAGGCAACACCGTTCCCAGCTTTGTTGGTTGCGTCGTTAGCTTTATCGTGCAAAGCTACCGTCAATGTTAGCAAGAACGCCAATCCTCCTGCAGTTGCGATAGAAAGGTAATCACAACTCGTAAACTTCTTTCGTAACGTTCTCGTTGGTATAAGTATTTTAATTTTTCGCTCAATTGGATTATTGAATTTTAGAGATTCAAGCTGTATGGAGATCTCCTCGTGGCTTGAAAATATTTGCTGAGGTCTACAGATATGTTTGATTTCCTTTATATGAAATTGATACAAAATTTTTAAAAATTACGCATCGCAAACATTTGAAGAGCCGGCAACGGTGAGTATTTTTCGATGTGTTACAACTCTCCCGGCGAGTTACACGGGAAATATTTTCATAACATCCGTTTAATCTCCTATCAGAGCGTATTTTTCAAGTACCACGCGTTTGACAGAGATTTTTAATTGATATCCCGCACTGTGCGGCGCGCACCGTCAAATTTATGAGTTATCAATACTGAAAGCTGGATTTAATATTTTCTACTGGTATCTGTATGTGTATATCATATTTCAAAAACAAAAATACTAATAGAAACTTTAAAGATAAACCGAATAGCATCAGCGAAGGTTTCCTCTCGGGAAAACGAGTTCTCAGATATTAGGAAACATGGCACGAACTTTCATCGCTATCGGTCCTATATCTATAACTTTGCCAAATTTCGCACTCAAAACTGAACAAGAAAGAGAGAGTGAGAGAGAGAGAGGAAGGGAGGGAGATGGAAAGGGTTAGCAGCTTATCTTCCCGAATCACGCGGTCTCCCGATACGCTTTAGACGCTTTTGCCCGGTCAAGATGGTAATCGAGATCTCGCGGCTTAATTATGCGAAGTTCAGTCGACGGATCCGAGCAGTTATGCTAATCCGACCTTATTAATAAGGACTCGAGTCGTAGCACAGAACGGTAGCCCTAACCCTTCGTTAAGACCTTCGATCCCCCTCCATCTTCTTCCCCCGCCGTCCACGCAGCTTGGAATTGCACCCTTTGAATACCCCACCATCACCGGGGTAAGCGAGATTTCTCATATAATCGTTTTATCCCCCGTTTACTTTCGGGGACCTTCCACGACGTGCTTGGGAAAATCAGCACGCCCTGTAACGCTTTTTGGATTAGCGCCAGTCATTCATTAAGAACAGCTTACCTTTTCCGAGTCGACGTATTTTTGTACGAAAATCTGACATTTACCAATGGTATTACGTTGAATTACAAAAGTAATCAATCCAAATTTTGAATTTATTTAAATTTAAAATTAATCTGCATTCGTATAAATGATTATCAAACCTGTTTTATTCTATAGCCTTTTTTTATTATCTTTTTCTGTTTCTTACTCGAATCGTGAGAGTTTTGATGCCTCAATGAAATTGATTTATTGTTAGGTTTTTTACGATGTTTCACGTATCTGCATTGCGGTTTCGGGTCAAAGTTAACCAGCATCGTGACACTACTATCCCCGCGAGTTAAAACGACAGTACGTCAGCTCTGAACAGCAAGATCAATGACCACGCCTATCGCGACCGCATGCGGTACAATGGGAAATCTAACGAGTCCAGTTAGGGAAAATAATAGTTGTCGTCAGCTACGCGCTCGCTTTGTCACTGGACCCGGGCGGACAAAGGCGCCGTCATCGTTTTTGACGGTGCGCCGTCGGCTTTGAATAACCAGGAGCGACACAGGTGTCACGACAAGTGGTTTGCTCTGACAGCCGGTTATCGGTTATCGGTTATCGGCTATCGAGAACTTTCGAACTTACTGGTCCTTGACAAGACGGCGCGTCGAATTTTACCGTTGACGTGCCCGCGAATCGCGATGTCGCCCTCATTTGAAATCTGCGAGGGTTAATCACGATCCTCTGCGAGACGCGACGTGATGAGTACTAAAAGGACGCTAATCGCGCATCATCTTTATCAATCACAAATCAAAACTGGACAGATAGACGACTGTATTGTGATAAACATTTTGAACGACGACCAAAACTTTTTAATAAAGAAATAAAAAACGCATGTCGAATTACTTTGAAATGACATCCTATTCATTTTGCATTACATTACCGCGTTGATAGAAAAGTGACACAAATAAAAAATTATAAGCATTGGGGTCGTAGTGTTTGGACTTTGAAAACTCATGACATAGTTTTAAAGAATATGTGTATATAATTGAATACATACTTATAATTGTAAGTTATTACAGACTTTAATTTACGTTCCCACATTATGTGTAGATCGGCATAGATAGTGTATGTGTGACGGTGTTAAGTATCATTGCGAGTGTCGCAAAAAAATATTTGTCGAGACAATTCCGGGAAGGAAGTATCGCTAATTGTGACAATATACTTGATTCTATCCTATATCCTTTTGCTTTTCTTTTATTTTGCTTTGCTTAAGATTAACTATCCGTTTTAAGCCATAATCATACTACCTTAGACTCTGAGAGTCTAAAAAATGTGAAGATGAAAACGAAACTTTGGAAGCGAATCAATGCAGCCAAACATATCGTACAATAATTATGGTATTAAAATAAATTAATATATAGAAATTCAGAATAAAGTCAAGAATTAAAAATGATTAAGTTTGCAGCAGAATAAAACGATAATATCTATTGTGTTCTCAGAAGCCGTTGATCAACTTCAAATGCGATAATTTATCTTACGCGATGATATAATGGGGAAGATACGATCGAGTGGACATAAGACGCTTCTGCAGTCAACGAGACGCGGATCTGGTTTCACGGCTACCTTCGAGGAGGAATGGATGGCAGAAGGGACGGTTCTGGCGGTTACAGTTAGAGGGACCAAGGGGTTGGGGTGGAGTTAGTTTCCGTGGCATTGACGTTCCACAATACAGCCCCGATGCCGTTGACACCCCTATTTGCAACGACCCCGACGCAATCTCTGCCGTCGCGCGAAACTGCGTACCGAAAAGCGCCAAGGCGGATCTTATTCAGCCTCTTCCGGCCTCTTCACGCGTTTCCGGACGAGTCCGGAAGCCTCCGGCGACGACTCTGTCGTGGGTCTGCCGGAGCATGAATTCTTTTGAATGTCGTGAAAAAAATAATCGCCTCTTTGGTATTAGTTTCATGTTTTATCGTTTTTTTTTGTTTTGTACAGCGAACTACCAGAAAGGTTAGCAATTGATAGAAAACCGATTGCGAAAATATTCTTTTATATTTTTTTTCGAATGAGTGAACATAAAATTATGACAACTTCCTGTGGATTTCCCAGTTTTTCTTTGACTTAGCAATGAAAGGGGAAGGACTTGGGTAGTCACGGTAATAATAGTAGCGATCGATGAGACGTCGTAGATGTAACGAGTATTCGTGGTGTAACCTGACGTATCTTGAAGCTCCCTCTCGATCTATGATCGATCGCGTCTCCTTTGGAGACGCGCTAATGGCTTCGACAAGCGTTACGGTTGTAACTCCAATATCCTACCGTCAGCGGGAACGGGGCTGCGAATTCGTCGCGTAAATTCTATTATCGTGCGGCTTATCGCGAGTATTCGTAGTACAATGGATAATATCGGCGCTTACCGTCCTCGAACGACCGTAAGCGTCGATCGGTGACGTCACTATCAGTTGTTTCCGCCTCACCAGGCACCACTCCATGATATCCCAGCAAGATGGCGTCGGTTCACCAGCGCGATTCACTCGCATATGCACCCAGAGATTTAGTATGTTGCAAAAAATGGGGAGAATGGTAAAGATCTGTCTGCAAGCGGCAACGTGTTCAACGCCCACGCATTGAATACGTTTAATCTTCAAACTAGGGCACTGTTTGTTTTAGGTGATTTTTCAATAAGTGTTTAACTCCCTAATCTTGGACCCGGATATTTTCTTTAATTATTTGTGAAAAATTGTTTATAATGAAAAAATGTTTTCACTGCTATACATTTACGTTCTATATCTATTGCAAAGTAACTTTTAATATGAAACTATTAAAAACATTAGTTTTGATTATTTATTATGATATGAAATCACGTATAATAATTAATAGACAAAAAATAGGCGAAATCGAAGAAAAATCTGAAACCTGGACGACACTAGCTTGAATTATGATTCCTCAAGAGACTGATCTCCAAGTTTCCTCTGCACGAATCTTCCATAGTGTCTACCAAGTGAATCCTATTAGGTCGCATCTGCCCGTTGGGGGATCATTAGTTCCATAGAGCTGCTAAAAGACCATTAGCTGGCGTCCATCTCCCGACGGTGCAAAGCTCGATTCGCGATTTTGCTTATCTCGGGACGGCATGGACGCAGACCATCCAGCTCGGGGATATTTTTGCTGTTGGCCTATCCGGGCGTTATCTTTCACGCCGGTACGTACCGATAATGGTGGCAGTCATTCGCGGATGATACGCCGAGATAGCCCGAGCGATAGGCGAGGACGGAAAATGCGGCGGCGGCGGTCGAAATCCGGCTAATGGTTTCACTGAATCAAACCGGGCGGCTGGCGTTTAACGGGGCAAACAGACAGAAAATGGAGCGCGACCGCATATAAAGAGTCGATGATAACGAAATGATATATGGCGACCGCGCTCCCGCTCGCGCTCCCGCTCGCTCGCTCGCTCGCTCGCTTACTCGTGCGAACGTATTTATGGGGAAGTGAGAACCCAAGCCAAACCCGGACGTTGCCTTGCCCTGCCCGCACTCTGGTCCAGAGGCCCTTTCGCCTCGGCTTCGACGATACACCCTCTATATAATGCAACTTCCACCCCCTCCGTGGCTGGTGGTGATTGATCGGCGTGGAGATACCCAGCGATATTCACCGCGGGATTAAGTGAATGCGCGGCCACTTAATAACCCTTATATTATATAGCCCTCTATCTCTCGAGTCGAGTAAATGCACGCGCTTTCGTTGTGTTTGCCGCTCGGGTGTCATTAGGCGTCGAAGAATACCCGCGCCACTATTCGTTGTAAATGGTGAGTCTGATGGTTTATGATTATTTCGAGATTAGAGAAGTCTGAGGGTCGCTTTAACCTTTAGAGATGGGGATCTGCTTTTCTTGTAGACTTTTTATAATAAATCATTAGTAATATATATAGAAATCAGTAATCAATGACTGCGTGGAAATGGCCGAATTTCATTCTTACGATTTAAAACTTAGCTTATGTTATGATTAATCAATCACTGTGCCTTGTTGCTTTAAGAATTATCATCCCTTTGATTGACTGAAATAATGTACAATTAATGATCTAACATGACTTATTCTGAATGCAAGTTTTTTAAGATTTTTATGATTTCTAATTCTGATTTATTAGTGTGATATGAATGATGATATATGACTTATTGTAGAAAACCCTTTAGTTTTTCTTGAATACGATTTGATTCACCTAGGAAAAAAAATTGTTCATTTGACTAAATTAATTTAGTTTAGTTGTCTTTATTTTTTTCGTTGGAGAATATACCAGAGGGGAAGATTACCTGGTCGTAATGTTGCTGTAGATAACGTGATATGCGATCCTCGATAAGTATCCAGAAAGGAGGATGCTCTAGTTCTGATGCTGCTGATCTGACGTGGCTCGAAGGCCCTTTTAGCGCTCAACTTATGCTAGCAGTGCTTGTGAGGCACAGCACTCGGATCCTTTGCAATAGATTTCGGTAACTGGTGAATGATTGAGCTTGTGAGGCTCAGACTTCGCCTTTGTTACTCCTTGTAACGTAAGCACTTGAGAGTTCTTCTAGACGTGACTTGAAAAACACGAATCCGGGATCGCGCCCGAACATCCGGGCCCTAGTAATAACACTAATGGGCCTTCTATAATAAGCCGCAAGTCAGAAAGTCAGAAGTCTTAACCAAGTCGTTCAAGTTGGCTGTTGGCCAACTTCACCGATTATGACTTAAGATCGCTTAGAACTTCTGACTAATTTATGTATGCTCTAAAAGACAATTATTACGATACAATGATCGTAATCTGAAATTCGATTTAAATTTACCTCCTTCAGTTTATTTCCAGTAGCGGCCATCTTGGACCACCTATTAGGATTATACCCCTACCACCGCAATGCTCTCTCCAGTCCTCCATGGTCTCGGCGCTGAGCTACGCCCAGCGACACTACCTCGTTACTGACATGCACACTAACAATAAAATAAACTTTAAACATTCCGGGGTGTCTCACAACTACCGAATTTCCTCTTAAGGACATATTCTTGAGGTAATTTTGAGACGAAATTCCTAATAAAAAATGTCAAGGCTACAATAGTTTTTGAATTATAATTGGTTAAAGATAGTGTGTAATTCGAAAATTATTATAGCCTCGATATTTTTGTATTAGGATTTTTGTTTTAATTATTTAGAATGTTCAAAAGAATCCAGAAATAATAATAAAGACTCTAAAAGTAAAATGATTTTTACTTATAAGCATTTAAAGTTAGTTTATAATTCAAAAAATTATTGTAGCCTCAACATTTTCGTATTAGAATTTTCGTCTCAAAATTACCTCAAGAATATGTCTTTAAGAGGAAATTCGGTAGTTATGAGACATACTGTATATGTATACTTGAAATTAAATATATAAGTATGTTTGACTTAAATACATACATTCTTCATCGAAAGAAGTAAAGACGAACTTAAAATCAATTGCTAACTCTTTTGATAATTTTTTCTTAGTGCTATATTTTTTTCGTTATTTCGTAATATTTTTGAAATATGACACTGTTTCGGCGCCACTACAGTGGCTTTCTCGTTTTGTAAAGGTTAAAGCACATCAATCCTTTCAAATAGAATGACATAAAATAGATCGTGTATTTTAACCATCGTATCTCAATTAGACACTGACTCGTGAGAACCTTTAATAAGGTTAATGCGACGATTGAAGCGGAAGTTACGTCGGCCCTGTGAGAGAAGGAAATTCGCGGAGAAGCTTAAGAATACCTAATATGTTTTCACTGTCGCGCTGCTTACCGAAGCGTTGCTTAATTATCTTCCCCAAGTAATGGCAGGATAATTCAATAGCGTCGTCTGATAATTATCGATTCCATTAGCTAAATGCGCTATAAAAATCGTTCCTTCTGGCAAGGTTTAATCTGCAATGAGGGTACAAAACGAACATATTAATATGAAGTTTTCTCGGTAATGACTTATATATGTAATAATATTGACATTATGTGTTGGGTGAAAGTTTGTAGTTTTTAATTTATTTTGCCAAAGGATAAAAAATGAAGTGTAGATATATATGAAATATATAATTGCATTTCTTATGTCTCCATTTCTCCTAATTTAATTTTTTCAATTTATTCCTTTTTAAAATTTTTTTAACTTTTTTATCTTTTTCTTAAAATTAGAAAATGATAAGAAATAAGTTAAATCGAGGTTAAAGTTAATCTACATTGGTAGAAATGAACATTAACGTTTTTAAAAATTTTCTATTAAATTAAAAAAAATATCTTGTGACAAAGTATTCGTAAAAGTATTAAACATATAAAAGTACATCCTCTGAATTACGTTTAAAACATCATTCAAACTTCCGGCTAGCTAACCGATGATTAACTTGTAATAATAGGTAGGTTATTGTTTGATTTTATTAATTGATTTAATTAATAAATATTTTACTTATTTAGTTGTATGTATGTATATAAAATTAATTAGTTTGGTTAATATTACAAGATGTTTTTGTGATTTAACGTATATCAATAAAAAAATCCCGATTTTTTTTTTGCTGAGTCCCAATATTCAGATTGATAATAAAATTGAAATTGGCTGATCAAGAGTTGGCCATCCTATATTGAACGTAAGAGAAATAGGTACGGACTCCATTTACTTCGGAGCTGCGGTCTGCGCAAGTAAAGGGCTCAGAATCTTTTATTTCTCGGGAATCGGAATCGCCGCCGGCGAGCGGTAGCGGAACGGGAACGATTGCTTTAATATTCAACGTCCGTAATAGCCGGACATGAGGTTTAGGATTCGTTCAATTATTCAAATCACCGCCTCGTTAGGTCGGTCTAAATCGAGATCTCGGTTATGTCCGGAGGTTGCCGGGGAGGAAATCTAAATTTGCTCGTCGTGCATTTAAATGTTGCATCGGATACATACGAAAGCATAATTTATGTATGTACCAACGAGGCACGGTCACCGATACCTAGTCGATAGTGAACGCCACATTCGTAATCGATCGAAACAATGTTAAAGACGTAACGTGAATAGTTCATTCTCTCCCACTCTTTTCCTTTTTCTCTCTGTCAAGAATATCGTTTTACTAAAGAGAAATTTTTTAAGAAATTAACAGAGAAGATGGGAGATTCGTTCGCGCCGGCGGCGCAAAGCTTTCCTAGAGACTTTAACGCTCGTTGTCGAGCTTTAAATAATGCATGAGCAACCAGTCAAAAAATAAGCGGCCAAGAGAGCCGGAAGGGAGTTCTTTCCTTTCTCCCGTCGGTCGGCACGCCGGAAATGAGAAGGTAGACAAGCAGACGCCATTCATTTCTGATTCAGGCGGAGCATTCGCCGAGATACAAGGCAGGCCAGCTCGATGAACGTAGGATGTAATCGCGCGTAATGTCATAAAAGCTTTCGATTCACGTTGTTTTCGAAGGATGAATATTAATTAAAAATAAATTGTGATATTTAAATATATTTCTGATAATATAGTTGAATTAGACTGTAACTCGGTACAACAAAATTAAACTCTGTTACATATTGCTATGTTAGGTCATCGGGGATACTCGGCGGTGAGTCAGAAGGGTCTTGGTCATTTTCACGTAGGATTGCCTATTAGTGTTTAATCGGTGCTTGATTAAAAATTACAGTTTAAAGCTGCCCCGCGGGAGTTTTCGACCCGACTCGACTGACCAAACCGTAACTGAGTTTCGTACACATCCTCAGGCTGTGCTGGCTAAATTCCTCGAGCAGATAATCACGAGGGAGGTACGTACTTCTATATTCTTGAAGTATGAGAAAGTCTTGCAATCTTCTAATTTCAATTCGTTTTGGCTAAAAATTTTCATAACGATAACGTGTTCAAGTCACGTTGATAATAACATCATTGTACATTAATCATATTTTAAATCTTATGATATAAATAAGAAAAAATATACAAAATTAGGTCCTACACATGCAACTAGCAAGTTAAAAGTATAATTCGATATATTTTCTAATTTTTAAGAATTTGCGAAGTATGTACATTATATCGCTCTCTTACTGTAAAAGTGTATAATTCGCCAAAAAATGTTTTTTAAAAAAGAGAAAAAACTATTTTTTAATTTAATAAAAAAATATTGACTGATCAAATATAATCGGCAAAAAGAAAATACTCTTAGCAACTTGATTAAATGTCATTTTTATTTTATTTTCATTTCACAATTACAAAAACGACCTTTTTGAATTGTGATGATTTTGATTATACCCTATAAAATTATAACAAATATATAATAATAATTCATTAAAGGTAGCTCAACTCGACGCATCACTAGTAGTTTATATTTACCTTGTGTTCGTTTTTATCAAGTATGTAGATTAAGTTTAATCTTGGTTTAATTTACTCTTTATTATTTTCTTATTCTTAGAACTAGAAAAAGATGAAGAGTTAAACTAAAATTAAACTGCGTTGGTAGAAATGAGCACATCAGCTAAAATGATTAAATTTAAAATAAAACAATTTCTTTTTTGAGTATGTGTGTGTGAAAATTATCTTAACTCTACATATTTTCTGTAGAAGTATCTCCTTTTTATTTACAAAAAAAGCGACTCAAAATGTGTCACTCTTGTAGAACGTATTATAATCTCTTTGAAAACTTTAAGACGCAAGTGTTATTTGGCGGACACAGAAGTTAAGTTAATTCATTATTAATGATTGATAGAATAATGTTTATACACCTAATTCATATGTAACTTACAAATCATACTCTTTTAATTGTGCGCATTTTTTAAATAAGATACCGATATCTTATTATATTATGGTTTTCAACCTTGTGATAGTAGTTGATAGATTCTATATGTAAAATACTTGCAGAAGCAGAGGAAATTTAGATTATTAAAGATGACGTTTTTCTCCCTGAAAAGTTCGCGTGACGTGCACGTCAAGAGATGCATCTGGCCGGATTACATTGTTCATTTTCTCACACGCGCGCCCATACGATTAATTGTCGGCGAAACTCCGAACCGTGGGCGCGTAGCTGGCGAGTATTTAGCATAAAATGTAAAATAAGCCGCGGCTCGGGCATAAATTGTATTCCCATTAGGAGGGTAGCGGGGACGCGGGTCGGGTGCATTTGAATACGAGCGGATTAAAAATTAAATATTACCGCGGAAAGGGCCGGCGATTAGAGCGCGCACGGCAGGAATGAAAAACCGTCCGTACTCGAAGGGCGGTGGAAAGGCAAAGGGAGGATGCTGGAACACCGAAAGTTGCGCAAAATAAAGCGGACGGCGCCGTGACTCTTTACAAAAAAAAAAAGAGAGGAAAAAATTAAACGCTCTTTTAATAATTCGCAGCGGAGGCAACGAGGCGTTGTCCCGATTCGACGGTGAATTTTTTGGCAGCTCGTCGACGCTTATTCTCGCAACCGAAATGACAAGACCCTTTATTTCTACGCGTCATATCAGCAGCATTTATAAACTATAACGTTTGCTCTTAATTTAAGATATAACAGTAAGGCTAATTTTTTTTACGAGTGTTACATAAATCTTTTAGAATCGTCCAATGCGAATCTCTCTTCCCTTTCTTTTCCCGAAGTCCAACTAATAAATCCGCGAACGCAAATAATCACAGCTGCAAATCGCCATACGCTTTCTCGTGGCCGTGATATCGCCGCAACTGCCACGCCATAACCATTTTTCACAATTTCTGACGCGGCTGCGGCAATGCGAGCCCGGCAAGTGGCCGTATCTCGCGGAGCTCTCTTTCTTCCGCGGGACATTAAGGCCCGGAGCGGCGCGGGTGAAACGGTTAACTAAGACATCAGTCATAATACGCGAGACAACCGGATGCCGAGGCAGGCGGGGGAGGCGTAAAGGGTCCTCGTAACTTCTCGTTTGCCCAGCTTTTGTTTGTGATGGCCCCGCCAGTCGCGCGGGCGCGAGACGTATCTCTCCAGCGCCCGAAACTACCTTTACGTCTCGACGGGATCCGTACATCAAAGTTTATAGGATAAGAACGAAGCTACTGAAACGAGCGTGGAGATTGCGGCCGTTAAATGTGGCGAATTCCAGCAGTGGGACGCGACTCGTGAATACTCGCGACCGTACACGAACGACGATAAATCACGAGACGATTGTGAAAAAGTAACGCAGGATGAAGTGCGCTTTACTTTAAGAAACTTCTCGTATTTTATGTTAAATATGTAAAGGAAAATACGACGTTCAAGTCGAGTTTTTACCACGTCGAAATTTCTGTTTTAATTACCAAAAATATATTATTGTGTCAGTTTTTTAATTCTTTTAATTGCATATCATTATATCTTAGAAAGTAAATCCAGATAATGCAAGAATAAAATATTATATATAAACACGTTAAGAATTAATATATTCAGTAGCGTGCAAAAGTCTCCAGGTCAATTTTTCATATTTTCTTTTAAAAGTGAAAACTAGAGGATTTTTTACTAATCTATTGTATTGTATTGCATTGTAAATAACGTTTATTTTTATATTATTTTTTTAATGACATATCTTTATATACAATATTAGTAAAAATTCCTTTAATTTTTATTTTGAAAAGAAACGTGTAAAACATTTGGCTGGAAACTTTTGCACGTCATTGTATATAAAGGATTGTGAAATAAATATCTGAAGTTCCTGCACAGAAAAAAAATTAAATTCTAATAAATTTCTTGTCTCAATAGCATAACTGAATATTTACTATGGCTATGTTCCAAAATTCACTGCTAGTGCTGAACATGTACAGTATACGTGACGTAAACTATATATTTTCAGTGCTGGCAGTGAATTTCGGAATTAAATATAAAGAAATTTATTTTAAATATATATATATATATATAAAAGAAAACCATTAGTTTGATTTAACCATCTTTTTTACTGAAAAAATATTTAAATATTTACTGTAAGTAAATGTTTAGGTGGCACTATTTAAATAAATATTTATCAAAATTTAATACATTTTTCTCTTGCAAATTTACATTTATAATTATCCTATTAATAACAATTAAATGAGATTATATTGAAACTAAGACAAATTTCTTTTGTTTAAGAAATAGGAAAAGTTTAATAACCAACCAGTATGTTCAGACGATAGTTCTTCTTATTGTATGCTTTTAAATATTCTCATTTCAGAATTATTTTATAGTCTTGCACGAAAAGAGTGGTTTTGCTGATGTAAAATTTAGTTATATATAAATTTAAAAATAATTTTGTTGGACTATCAATAATTATGTAGGACGTTCAAGCTGATTGTTGGAAAGAAAATACTTTTTGCAGCATTGCTCATCATGCTTGAGTTTCCTGATGATTATTTTTGGATTTGTATCTATCTAAAATTTTAAATACTTTAGCCAAATCGTTCTTTTCTATCTTTTTAGACTGATTGTGAGATGAGAACAAGGTTCAAACTGAATAGAATAAATTTTAAGATATACTTTATTCACCGTATTGTCCATCGGGTACACTTGAAATTCGAATCGGACTCGCGTCCGTCTAACTTGTAGCGCTAGCGCTTACCGTCGCGTAAGATAGACAAATGCGTTCTGGTCAGTTGGGAAAGCCCGGGCATGGCATGGGACGAGAGATTTACAAGTTTAGTTACCGGCGATTACACCCTTGGGACCTCAGGCTGATGGGACGCCGGCTATCGGTATGAAGTTCCGCGGAGCTCTCGTTCCCAGAGAGTTCCGTCGTGGCTAACTCTTTCCAGAGTACCGCCGCACGCGCGATCATGTTACAGTGATTGATTTTCATAAGGAACCGTCCGGAGTAAACCACCGAGAGTAAACCATCGTCAAGATATTAGCTTCGAAAACGAGATACATCCCTCGAACTCTGACGTCCAACGATCGATTCGTGTGACCGCAGAGATATCTTCGGGCGTCGTCGAAGGAGTCACGGCGAAGTCACGGCGAGCTTGAAAATGGTGGGACCACCCAACATCCGTCGCCAACAAATCTCTTCTACCTTCTAACCGTTACGGATAGCCGGCCATTAGAGTGTCATTTTTTCCCACATTTATGAATGACCGGTCGCGGATAAGCCCCTGCGGGATATATCGCCGCGGGACTGATGTGTCCCGCGCGCGCCGGCGCATTTGTTTGAATTACTTTATATCCCACGATTTTTTATTATCAGTATCTCCTTCGGCCATACGTGCGCTTTTCCACCGCGAGCGCACGAGTGAACCCGCAACGTCTCTCTCTCTTTCTCTCTCTCTCTCTCTCTCTGGCGAAAAGAAATTTACCGCGTTCTCGTCTTATCTTCTCTCACGAAAGAAATCGCTCTTGCGTATCGGTCCGCGATTCCCAACCCTCAACATCAAACATTATTCGATTTTCATGAAGGAGAGCGAAAGGTATAGGGAAATTTTTTTCAAACACACATTTGTCTCTTATCACGTTTCACAGTATTTACAAAACTTGAGCGAACTATATTTTATAGGAAGCATTGTGAACCCTTACAGAAATTTAATACTGGAAGGTAGCGATTAATTACTTATTTTGAGTATTAAGTATATTGAGAGAGAAAAAAAGAAATAATTCTGGCAACTATAAATCGATAATTCTAAAATTTATGTATCCGCAACTAGTTTTACAAAGTAATAGTAACTAAAGTACTGAATACTATATTTCTACTATTTTATTTCTTATTACTTTGTAAAACTAGTTGCAGGTACTTACATTTTTGAGTTGTCAATTTGTAGTTGCCAGAACTATTTTTTTTCTATCAGCGTTTTATTATTCGATGCTTTTAATAAATACTAAAAATAAATAATCGTTATCTTTCATTGTTAAATCTCCTCTACAATCATATTTTTATTTCCTTCGTCTGCAATCTGGATCTTTTAAATGTTAAAACTTTTATTTAAAATTTACTTAAAAACTGAAATTTGCTCAAAAATGAGGAAAAAATGAAAATTAAAAATGTATAACTCTCTTTATTAGCAATAAGGGAATAGGGTTTCTTTATTTCAGAAAAATTTGAGAGTGAAATTTCGCTTGTGACAAAAAATATCCAGGTTATAGACGAAGACTTGAATTGGCCAGTATTAAATTGGATTTTTGTAAGGAAAGAATACGTGATTATAAAAAAAATATCGCGCTGCTACAAATATCGGAAAAATGTCCTTGAACAATTTTCATTAGATGACCAATTACATTATGAAATATTTGAATGTAATTGCTGATATTAAACGAGAAAGAATTTAATCATGTCAATCGGCATTCTCCTGGCGGCATCTCACACCGCGGAATACGGCGTTAGTTTCGTCCCGATGATAGTCCTGAGCGTCCCGTTTGGCGGTTCAAAACCGCGTCGCGTAATGGGAAAATTTGCGTAAACGACGGGGTCATTAAGCGCCCCTCTTGCGCGCGAATGTGCGTGGCGGTCGCCAATGCGGAGACGGGGCTATAACTCGCGGTAATACCAACCTAACCGTGTACCCATGATTATAACGCTGCCAATTAGTCAAGCCGGCTTAGGATGGCAACTCTGCCCCAGGACAAACGTCTATGTATACCTACATATGTATATATGCCCCGCCGTGCCGTGCAGCATCCGCCGGAGCGTCAGAGAGAATCCGAGAACGCTTATAAGAACGGATACTCCGATCTGGTGATCCCGACAAAACCCCGTTCTCACAGTTTCCAGTTTAGATAGAACTAAACTATCCTTTTGTGTTAACACACGAAAAGGACGATTTTGCTCAAGTATTTAAAAATTTAACTAGATACAGATTTGAAAATTTGATTGGATCATCAATATAATTACGTACACATTATGTTAAATTATATCCAATTTAAATTATTTTTAATCATTTTTGTAGGTCGTCAATATGTTGTGAATTTAATTATAACAATAAAGTTAAACAATCTAATTCAAGAAAATATATTAAATTTGACTTGAATTTAGTTTATTATTTATTAAATACATACGTTAATATGGATATTATTTATCTTGAAATATAAATAAGAAATGGATTAATTTTAACATATATATTTAGTTAAAAATAAATAAAATGTTATTTAATTCAAAGGGTTGTATTACTATTATTTTTTTGATAACAGTGTTATCAAAAATTTAGCTAAACCTAAATATACAGTTCTGAAAATAAATTTTTTAGATCAAAATAATTATATAAGACGCTCAAACTGCTACAGAATGGCAAAACTTTTTTTGTAATATTGCTCATTATGCTTGAGCATACTGCATTAGAATATTCCTACAAAAAAAATTTGCTATTCTACAGCATGCGTCTTACGTAATTATTTTTATCTAAAAAATTTATTTTCAAATGTGTATATTTAAATTTAGCTAAATTTTTAGATAACTCACAAATGTTCTTTTCACATGGGAAAATTTTTGGGAAATATTGCATTACTTTCTAATATGACCTAAAATGATCTGATAATAATTTTGTCGAACTATCATAATAATTTGACACTTAAACTGTTGTTAGAACCTAAATTTTTAGCTACCTAAAATCTTAGATATCTAAAAAAAAGATTATTTTTTCCGCGTAGAAAAATGAAATGACGATTGAATTATTAAGGAAATGAGCGATTTCAAATATAAATGAAATGTAGTCAACTTAGGACATTCTATCCTGTATCCTCTTCGTAATAACAGAATTGAGATTCGAGATTTATGGCGAGCATACGGTTTATTCTACGATGATTACATAGGCGTTTTGCGATACGTCGTCGCGTGTCGCGACGTGGTGTGCTGGGGAAACAGCAACGGGGCAAGTTTAGTAATTATTTAGCTAAATTGCGGAACACTTGGTACCGGCGCGGCGCAGCGCGGCATGTGTTTGCAACCGGCGAAAAATCTCTGAATTAATGCTCCGCCATTAATTACGTTTATGAGTCCAAATTGTCTCGGTATAGCCCGGAATTTATGCAAATGTAGTTTGCGAATTCGACGATCACGTCGGCGCGGAGCGCGGCTCACCGCCAGAAAGCGCCGCGTGCGCGTTCTGGCCTAGAGCGTGTCTGTAATTTGCTACATAACACGAGATACGTACGTGACGCAGCTGCAAACATCCCAAGTACAACGGTTTCGAGTAGAATTTTATCGCTCTGCGCAAGTACTGTTGCAAGTACCTACTGTGAATTCCTTTTGAAAAATAATTCTATGCGCAGAGAATTGGATTAAGTGATTTAATAAGAAGTTAAAATAAGTAAAGTCATTAAAATGTTTACGTTACACATTAAATTGTTCTTATTTCATCACAAATTTCACTTTTAATTAATTTGCTTTTAATTAATTTTAATAAAAAAAATTTTTTTTTTCAATATATTAACATGTATAGAAAATTTGTGTTATAAACATTTCATCTCTTAAACGATTCATTCAAATTTTTGTGTTAATAAAAGGGAAATATATTTAGAAAGTAACTTAAATATTATGTAAAAATTAACACAAAAATGTAATATATTGATACAGTTAGAAACAAATTATGCATGGACAAATTTTACTAAAGTATTAAAAAATTTAATTAAATATACATTCGAAAATAATTTTGTTAAGAAAATTTTTTGAAGGTATTATTAATATTGCAAGTTGGCTGTGTTGAAAATCCGAAAGTAATCAACGCCGAGTCATATTTCAGAGATAAATTCATTTAAATAATACATATATATATATATGTATTAGTTTAATCTAACTTTGACCGAAAATGGCGCTCTCGTATTTAAATAATTTTGTTGGACCATCACAATAGTTACGTAGGCCGCTCAAACTAGTTGCTAGAATGTCAAAAACTTTTTGCAGCTGTGCTCATCATGCTTGAAATTACATAATTATTTAGATGATCCAACAACATTATTTTCAGATCTATATCTACCTAAATTTTTATATATTTCAGTAAAAATCGTTCTGTCCGAGAACATATTTTTCAGTAAAATTAACATTTATAATATATTAAATTAGCATATATTATTTATTTACTTTATAGAATTTACATTTTAAAACTACATTATTTTTATGTTATTTGTTTATGAATTACAATTAAAATATTATTTTAATATTAAGAAACGTTTAGTATCCATTAAACACAGATCTGGAAACACGATAGTGTCTCGGCGCTAAGACAAGTGCAGCGACATGTCGTGTTCAAATAACATAATAAATTAAATTTAACATAAAAATGTTAACGAGAACCGGTTTTCAACAGAAATATATTTTACTATGCTATATATTTGATTCTCGTTGTCAATATTTTAATGCCTCACTTCTCGTCCTGCGGCGAACGATCTTCTTCGCGGACCACTGAGCTAACATCTGCGGGTTTTGAGCGATATCAAATTTTGCAGAAACACCCGCTTCTAAAGCCGCTTGTTTTACGCCGCTATTTGAAGGCAGCGTTGCGATAAAAATTATTCAGTGTTCACTCGCGCTCGATATCATCCACTGGCCGCCGAGTGATAGTCAGAAAATCGCAGAAATCAGGTTTTCGATCTGATCAATCCGACAGTATCCGACTGGCCGCGGTTAATTTTACTTTGTACCACACAATACGGGCTCTTTTTTTTCTTACCAAGCCCGAGCGCAGCTGACAGGTATGCGAACTGACGTATTCCGCACGGCGGAGCGGAACGGCGCGGAACGGTGCGGCGGCGCCAGGAATAACGTTTTGCGTGCCCTTAACGGATCCGCAAATTGAAAATCTCCGGAACAACCGCGCTGATTTCCAAGAGAGGCGGACGGACACGCGGTGCTGCGTTTGTTTTTCCGCTTGTACCCTCCACCAAGCCGGTCCCGGAATGCTAGCCCTCTGCCCCGAGGCAGCCGGTGCGTATACATTCTTTCTCTTTCTCTTTCTCTTTCGCTCTTTCTCTCTGACGCGCCATAGGTATCAGCTGTTTAATTAATTTCGCCTTGTCCCGCGCAAATGAAATGGAGAAACATAATATGGGATCTGACGCGCGGATTTTTAAAAATGTCGGGACCGGCACTTCGGGGAGGGACGCGCGTTATGTCGCTCGTTATGGCGATTTCGGGATACGCACGTGTGCACAAATAGTTCCTTGTTGGACCTTCGACAGAAAGCGAAAATTAACAATTTATGCATCTGAAATTATACACTGAAAAATATGCATGTAATTTTACGTGGAAATTACATGTTTATGGCTGGAAAATTACTTAAGTTACATAAATATGATTGGAAATTTACAATTTCCAATCATATTTAGGTAATTTTCCGGTCATAGATATGTAATTTCCATGTAAAATTACATGCATTTTTTTCAGTGTAGGCATTTCCAAAACGATCGTTTGGCTCGCATGCTCGAACATTAAACGACCTGAATTAAAATTTACATAATATACAACATTTTACATTTGTATTAAAATCAATCCTTGTTAAAATTTTTATGCACGGAAAGAATGATTTTGCTGAAATATCTAAAAATGTAGGCAGATACAGATCTGAAAATAATTTTATTGGACCATCAAAATATTTGCGTAGAAAACTCAAACATGATAAGCAATGCTGCAAAACAATTTTGATATTCTAGCAATCAGCTTGAGTGTCCTATAAAATTATTTTGGTTTAATAAAGTTTATTTTCAGATCTGTATCTAGTTACATTTTTAATTATTACAGCGAATTATTTTTTCCGTATATTAAATTTTTAACATACGTGAGTATTAATTTAATACAATATGATTGTGTATTATTTTGTTAAATTAATATTAAATATTTCTTAGTGTTAAAAAATACAACTTATGAGTAAGAGAAATAACAAAAATAATGTATATCTCAAAACGTCAATTTTAAAAACGTAAAATAAATAAATAAAATATGTTAATTTAACATATTGCAAATGTTAATTTTACTGCAGCAATACATTTGCTTACGAATTGTATGAATGTTAAATTTTGTGTGATAATTTATAATATATGTGTTACTTTCTAAAATGTTCATCTTGTATTAAATAAACACTTGTATTAAAATTTGGATGAGGCATTTGATCATGATCAATGTGTTAATTTTAACACAAATTTTCCAACCGTATGTTTGCAATCTCGGGGCTCGCGGGTTTTAGTGATTAAATTGAATTAATGGGATGTATGTAAAATATATGTGTATGTACGTACGCGTGACATTTGTATTAGAAGTGCTTTAATTTCGTCAAGCGATATCGAAAATTTGTCCGCCTTTCGATTCTGGCGTTCGTTAATCGAGAACTGGCGGGCGACAGCGGGCGTTTTCACGGCTGTCCATCACCGCGGCCGCTATTAGGGTAGCTCTTGTAAAGTATGGATTTGAACCAGTCGTATAGATGCCGCGGGATAGGCACCTATCGCGCGTTTCGAGGATGCCGCGGGCCACGCTCGATACCGGCTTTATTAGTTCGCGGTAATAAATCAGGAGACAGATCAATTTTGCAGCGCCCCCTGATTTCCGTCCTGGGGACATCAGATACAAAATTTGCAACCCGCCCGTGCAAACTGCGCCAACGTTCCTTCCGGTTTTCAGCTCTGTTATCCAATATCCACGCGACCGATATATTTCATAAATGTTCCACGATATTAAGCATCGAACACGTGTGATTTGAGTTTTTCGATAGGATTCTCCCCCCCAAAATAGCACCTCTCTTTCTTTCTAAATTAATATAATTTTCTATTTAATATAATAAAATCAATTTTCTCTATATATTGTATGTAACTTTCTGTCGTACACTGAGAGAAAAAGTGTTTTATATTTGTAACTAAAATTGCATGGTAAAATAATAACAGTTGAACAAAGAAAAAATAATTTATATTTGGTTAAATTAATTTTATAGTTTGTCCTTATTTCTTTCGATGAAGAATGTACGTATTTGAGTCAAACATGTACATTTGACTTAAATATACATATATTTTCTCCAACAAAAGGAATAAAGACAAGAAACGAACAATTACATTAATTTAGTCAAATGAATAATTTTTTTTTTAATGCAGAAGCTTCATCTCTACCATAATTACTTTATTATGCAATTTAGTCGCAAATATCAAACATATTTTTCTCTCGGTGTAAGCCGAGATGTCATATTTGTGCTGAATTTCGAATAATTTTGAAAAGTTAACTCCTGCCACCACATCTGATGCAAAACTATCGCACAAACATAACGCTGTGCTTTGCCCATCGTTATTGCTTTTTACGTTTACTTTTCATCGCAACTATAACAGAGCGCGCGGCAATTGAATTTTGCCAAAGCCAGACGTCGCTCGCGCGCTCTCGTTCGCTCGCGACGTCTGTCAACAGTAAAATTCAAAGCGGCAACTTTTGGAAAATATCGTCGCCCCCGGACGCGCTCGAAAGCGCGCGCGGGGCACAAACGAGAAAGTAAGCTCGCCGTTTGACGTTTTTCGATGGGTTAGTACGACGACACGTCCGGCACAGAAATTAGCGTTACCGTACGCGGCGCCGTTGGTTAACGATAGGCTGGTGGAGGGATGGTGAGAGCCGACGGATGGGAGGACAGGGAGGGAAAGCGTACGCGAGGGTGACCAGGCGGATGGCTTCCATATACATACATCGACAGGCGCACATCGATTATATGCTCGATTAATTCGCGACCGTGCCGAACCCTTGGTCCGCACGTCCGTCCATCCATTCGCTAACCCGCTCGCTCGCGCGCGCGGACACAACACGCGCGAAATCGATCGCGCGCACGTGGACGTACGCACTTAGCGTTTTAAACTTTGCGGCTTTTATTGACGAGATCTCAAAAACAGCACCGGACTCATTTCATTTATCAGCAATTAGAATTTCTACACGAGATATGCCAATATTAAATTCTCTCGGCCAAGAATGACAGAACATTTTCATCATATCTCGTGTAGAAATTCTAATTGCTGATAACTGAAATTAGTTCGGTGCTGTTTTTAATAGGCTTTATATATTTATTAATATCTTTACTTAATTCATATTTTTAATAGCCTTTATTAATCTTTTTACACACTCAAATTTTTGATAGGCCTTTATTAATATTTTTACACGTTATCAATAAGGAAGATTTACGAATAAATAAATTAATAAGATCGCCATTTTGTAAAACCAGATTGATAGTGGTTAATTCATGGAACAAAATGTGAGTTTTTTAAATATTTTAATTTTTTTTCATATTTTAATTTCAGCTTTCTCTTTAATATGATTATGAGACACGTAAAATTTGATATCTGATTAGCAATTAATTATTATTTAGTACATTTCGGAATAAATATTCTTAGCAATTTTCCACACGCAAGGAACGGTTTTGTAAAAATATCTAAAAATTTAGCTAGGTACAGATGATCTGAAAATAATTTTGTTAAATCATCAATTATGCAGGACATTCAAGCTGTTTATTAATGTCAGCACTTTTTGCCTATCATGAGCTTCTTTCATAATTATTTTTAGATCTGTATCTCTCTCTCCCTCTCTTTAAAAATATATATTACTATAATTGATTATTTTCAAACTTGTATTTAGCTAAATTTTTAGACATATTTCAGCAAAATCATTTTTCCGTGTACATTTCGCAAATTATTTTTACCGATAATAACCCAATAATTTCTATCAATGTAGATTGATTTTAACTTATTCTTTCTATTTTTTAGCTCTGTGAATTAGATAAAGGGTAAATTAAACCGAGAGTCCACTTGCATTGACAGAAATGAACATGAAATAATTATTCAACGTGTACCTATACACCCCAGTGAGAGACAAATCGCCTACGAAAAGTGTGTACACTGGCGAGTCGAAAATATAGCGTATAATTCACTGCGGCGTGAAGGTACGCACCGTTGCCGGTCGCGTCAATAATTCGATTAAACTTGCGTAGATGCACAATGCCGATGAAGAATCTGTCGGTGCGGCGGCCACTTTGGTCGTCGACCCAGAAATTTCGACGTTCGCAGGATAGTCGATCTATGCTCGCAATTCCGGCGGACAGGGGAAAGGGAGAAGCGAGGTGCAACGGCGGCATAGGGAGAGAAGAGAGAGAGTGAGAGAGAGAGAGAGATGGGGGGGAGGGCGAAGGGGGTTATAGGGGAAGGAGGAGACGAGAAACGGCCGTGCCGACCAGGCGTTACGAAGGGATGGATTTGGATTTGAAGGGTGGCACAACGTGGAAGGAGGGGGTGGAAGGATCGGAGGTTGGTTGAGCAATTAGCGAGCCGTCAGTGGCACAGTGGCTGACAGGACCACCTACGATTCCTATGTGTGTATACTCGTATGCCTTACTCAGCTGGCAAGAGAAACCGACACGCGTTACCCCTAATTAGAATATCCGTTGGCCGATTACAACGCTCGCTCGTATCCCGTTGCATTCGCCCGATATTCCGAAATTTTTTCATCCGTGCGATACTTTCCCCCTCTCTTCCCCCTTTCGGTAGTGGTTAATTACTTTTCGCGACGTAGCGTGAAAACAAATTTTTTATTTTTTTAAATGAATTTTCCGCGGATAATAATTTTAAGATTTAAAGGATCTGGATTGCCTTTAAACAACACGTAAAATGACTAATGTCCATTTATACCAATGTAGAGTAATTTTAATCTTGATTTAATTTACTATTTATCTTTTTCTAATTTTTGAAACTGAAAAAAGGTGAAAAATAAATTAAAGCTGGAGAGAGATTAAAGTTATTTTGTATAAGTATCGGTAAAATTGGACACATTTGAGAGCTAATCATGTCTTTTAAAAAATAAATTTGCATTTATTTTTTAAAAGATATGATTTATAGAAAGTTAATTGCTACGTTCTAATGCTGAATATTGTTGCATCGTTCAGATTCGTGGAAAATATCGATTTCCATTTATGTTTTATAATGCGCCGGATTTCAACCGCTAGCCCGCGCGAGGATCGATAATTAGAAATTACGGCATCACGATGGGATATTTTCCCGAAATCTTCATCGGGACTCGTTAGCGTTTTTAAGCGCGTCGAATTCCAATCAAAATCCTCGACCCGCGATATTAGAGAGGGGGAGTAATCTCTCGCAGAGAGAACTATCATATGAGAGTGCGCGCGCGCTCTCGGCGCGAACGAGGGGCACTGCGAGAGCGAACGCAATTATAATTTTAATTTCGATGGTATTTAATAAAGGGGTGCATCCTGCTACTCGCTTCGTCGGGCGGTCGACCCTCCATAGCCTGCCATACGGCTCTGTATGGACTAATTAGCAGTTATGGCCTGCGGACCGCACGAATGCATTCTGCTGCTGCTGCTGCTGCTGGGTCGCGCCCGTTGCTCTTTTGCGTCTCGAACATCTCGGTCGGTTGAAAACACCATCTAGCTCATCAGATGTACGGCGTTTATTGTTTCATTCAAACTCTCGAGAGTTTCTTTCAAATCTTGAAAATTATATTATCGGTGCGACTCGGATCGCTGACTCGATTGTGCGCGAGTCTATATATTTTGTCGTTTCTTTTATCCCATACAATTGGGTTAAATAAGCTGCTTTGAACGCGGAAAGAACGGATTTGCTGGAGTATATAAAAAGTTAAAATAATTCAGATTTAAAAATAATTTTGTTGGACCAGCCGAATATGTACGTAGGTCATTCAAGCATGATGAGCAATGCTGTAAAAAGTTCTAACATTCTCAATTAACTTGAGTGTTTTATATAAATATTTTGATAGTTAAGGAATTTTATTTTCAGGTCTCACTAATTTTTTATAAATACTTCAGCAGAACCGTTTTTCGTGTAGATACAGATCTGTTTTATATAAATATTTTGGTAGTTAAACAAATTTATTTTCGGATCATGCTAATTTTTTATAGATACTTCAGCAAAACCGTTTTTTTTTGTGTAAATACAGATCTGAAAATAATTTTGTTAGATTAGCAAAATATGTGTGTAGGACACTAAAGTATAATGAGTAACAAATTTTGACATTCTAGTAACCAACTTGAACGTTCTACATAATTATTTTGCTGATCCAACAAAGTTATATTTTCAGATCCGTATCCACTTAAATTTTTCAACAAAATCGATCTTTCCGTGAAGAGCAAGAGGGTATTTTGTATTTTATATTCGGCGGGGGGTCGCCTCACGCGGCTATCTCTAATGAAACTGATCGTAAAGCTTTTTAAAATTTTCATGCGTGTCACTCGATTACGTCCATAGCGGACATGCGGGACCCATTTGAAATCGTGCGCCTAACTCAATGACTGGTCTCGAAAGTTTCGCCGAATTAGTTTAGTCGACGCGGGTTCAATCGTGCTTCTGTGATGCGCCTTCCTATTTTTTTCGACCCTTTTGGAATCGAGACTTCGAAATAGAGAAAAAGTGAGAGAAAAGGGGGGGGAGCATATTCGGTGGCGCACTGCGCACGTTGAATCGAATTACAATGTAGACGTGACGCGGCAATCGAATCGAGGCGGCGACGAGCGCACAACGAATCCATCAGGTTCGCTAATTGTCAAAGTATCGACGACGCAACCGTGTCGGTATAGGAGCGTCGACATCGGCCCGGCAAACAACGAGCGTGAGTAATTAAGTTACCGTTTTATTTCCCTCCCACCGTGAAAGCCGCGCACGGCCTACGTCACGCCGCGTTCTCCATCCTTCTTTCTCCTCTCCCTCTTCCCTTGTTCTTCTCAATACCTTTTTTCTCGATTTCATCGATTCCATCCACCCTTTACGCGACCTTTTTTTTCTTTCCCTCTCTCTCTCCCTCTCTCTCCCCCTCCCTCCCTCCCCTCCCC
>NW_017300169.1:1164885-1181796 GCF_001594075.2 Trachymyrmex cornetzi
CCCCCCCCCCCCGCCGCCGCCGCCGCCGCGCTACTCGCCTCCATCAACCCCCTGGTCACCCTCGACACCACCAAGCGGCCCGTCTCACCCGCTCTATTCCACCTCCCCCCGCGTGTATTCTCCTATTCACTCATATGCGTACCAATGCGACTCGGTTATCTCACGCGGCTTAGGATAAGTCGCTTTGACAGATTCTTGGCTCACCAACCCAGTTTTACTGAATGAAGAATTTTACATCATTTTTTTAATAAGTACATTGAGAGAATTGTGTTTGGTATTTGTGACTATAATTGCATAGTAAAATAATTATGGTTAGGAGCTCTATTTTTTTATAGTTATTACTGTTATACTGTTAGATATCAAAATAGCATTGGTAACTCTATTCCTCTTAAATTAAAAATATTTTTTTTATTTTTAATTTTCTTGTGTGTCAAAATACATTTTACAAATTAATCTATTTTTGTGACTAATTTTAATGTGAACGACGCCCATATTAACGTATGCATCTAATAAATAATCGAATTAATAATAAATAACTTGAGTCTTTATTGCACTTTTTTGAGTTAAATTATTTTTCATTGTTAGTTAAATTAAAAACATGTTGAGTAGGAACAGTAGAAGACTTATAGAAATCATTAAAATGAACATAATAATTTAACATTATAAATTTAACTGTGTATAATAGTAGTAAAATAATAATAATTATTATATTTATAGCTCTATATATCAAAAAGAACATATGATTATCCCTGACAACAATTTACTTACAATGAAAAGAACACTTTGACTGAAATATTTCAAAATTTAGCTAGATACAGATCTGAAAATAATTTTGTTGAATTATTAAAGTAAGTATGTACGACATTTAAGTAAAATCAGCAATGATGTAAAAAAATTTGGATATTTTAGCAATCAGTTTGAACGTCCTACAATTTTTAAATACTTTAGCAAAAGTCTTTCTAAAGTCGCTTTTAAGAATGACTATAATATATTTCCTTTTTATATAAAATTATAAATATTATTTATTATTAGAGCATCTATATAAATGGAGCTCCTAATTATGAATATTTTACCATATAATTATTATAGTCACAAATATCGAACACTTTTTTCTCAATATATGTTTTCAATATATGTTAAAAAGACCATTCGCCAGCCATCGCTAATTTACATATATTGCTTTGAGATTATATTTTGCAAATAGACATGACAAAAACGAAATAAATCTACAAACACTTAATTTTCATAAAAATTTAGATAACTTGAAAAAAATGACGGATGGAAGAAAGCGAATACAAGATGAGTTAAGATACTTTATGCGAATAAAACGAATATACTTGAAGATAGTTCTACCCCAGGCTGACGAAATCACATTTCTCTACCTCGGGAATACACCCCGCAACAGATAGCCGTAAAGACCCTCCTGCGACGGTGAACCGCCATCGGAAGTTCCGTCGTATCGAAGTGGCATGCCCGTGCGGCAAATCGAGCCCCGTGCGAGCGGAATGATGTCGACCGAATATATTAGCCCGGGCCATTAACTCTCCCGGGGGAAAGGAGCAGCTCGAATTCCACCAAAGATATTACACACCGATTATTTATCCGCCTCCGTCGCCGCGAGGCGCGCTTCGACGGCTCGCGCCGATCAATCGCGCTTATAAATCGTGTCCGAATCGAACGCGGCCGGCCGATTCAAGGTCCATCAATTGCCCCACAATCGAGAAATCCCTCACCCCTTTCCCAGATGTTTAATAACCTCCCCCAGCTGGGCCGTTCAGGACGATGCACGTGATAGCGGGATAAGCCTTGGGGTGAGGTACCGCGCGGCTCGGCTAAAGGGTGTCGGGGGTGGTTAGGGGAGTAGGAGAGCGGACTATGCGGGAAGGTGGAGGAAAGGAAAGCGGGTAGGGTTGAGTTGCATATGAGCGATTGCCACACACGGCGTGTAGCGCCGGCCGTGGCGGCGGCATTTACGTTAATTAAATTTCCCCAGTCCGTAGGACCGATCCTCCGGCCCTCCTCACTTTCAGCACCGTTCTCTCTTTCTCGTTCTCTCTCTCTCTCTTCCTCCCTTCCTCGTCGACCATCAGCACCCGGTCCCCTGACCCCACCCCTCCGTCCGTTCTTCCCGCGCGACTGCTGGCTCCAGCATCAATCATTGCACGCTCAGACTCACTAGCCGGACTTCCAGCCACGTCGGAGGATCGAGTCGCGAGAGACTGTTTGAAATTGCGAGAGCGCGTGCACACACATATACACACATACGCACTCCATGCGTTATATCTTTTTTCTCTTTCTCGCTCACCTTTGATCCGCGAGTCTGGGATAATCATGGCCGTTGATCCAACCATCCCGATGCCTTTCGCAGGAGCGTTTATAGCTAGTGAGCGAGTGAGCGCGCCTGCCTGTGACGTGTGTCGCTCAAAAGCTATGATTTCGCGCTAACTAGTGGCCGATACCAATTAAAGGCCGCTGGGGACGGTTTCCTTGCCGCGCGCTCTTAAACGCCGCGTGAGTGATTCCAATTTCGATGAGAGGGAACGCAGCGAGCCGAGGGGAGTCGGATAATCGATCGCGTTACAGGATGAATCCTCTGGGAACTGTCAGAATTTGAACGAAACTATGATCGACCAGCTCGTTTCACGGGTAGGGAAAAGAGACTTCAGTCATTATTTTATCAGTTCCAGTGATTTACGTGCTTTTTCAACCGACGATCGCGAGTCTGGTACTGCGAAAATTCAATTTTGGATGTATTCGCGCACGGCAAAATCCGCTGTCTTTTCCTCATCGGAGGAATATAATCGACTTTGCGGAACAATTCTATAATCCCCTAAACTTAATTAAGGGCGAATGAACCCTAGTCGCGGGGCAGGACTCGAGTTAACTTGGCTATAAACAAGAACAATATCTTCGTCCTTGCGGCACGGCAAACTTCGTTACGCTTTCGGGGATGGGCACGCGCCGGCAAGGCGAGGCGGTATCTCAAGACAGTCGTAAGGAGCGGAAATAAGGTCGTCCCGGAGGATTGCCGGCGGCTGGCCCATGTAATCGCTTGTAAAAATGTAATAAAGGATCAAAGAGCGTCGGTGAGAAGAATATATATTGCGCCCCGCCGACGGATGAACCGTATTATATAAAACGATCTCTTCTCGACCGACATATCTTTACCCATTTTCGTTCTCATCTCTTTTCGTGCAAGTATTAAATGTATTACAGTTGATAAATAAACGTAATTTATATACACTGTAACCGTGCTCACGCAGTGACGGACAAAAATGTCACCTCACAACTCGTAGACCGTTTGTGCTATAATTATAGCTTTTTACATCTGCATAGAGAAAAAAAAAGATTGCAATTATCATAATTTTATTAATTTACGGTCATTTTATTCGGTTCTAGCTATATGTTTTTGATAAAACTATAAACATAATTACTACTACTTACATTATATAGTAGTAATATTAATAATAATAATTATATTTATAGTTCCATCGAAAACGTATATTAGCAATGAAAATAATTATAATTAAATTATGGTAATTACAACTATTTTTTCTCTTGAGATAAAAAGATGTGATAAAAATGGAGTTCTTAACTATAATTATTTAACCAATTATAGTCACGAATGTCAAACACTTTTCTTTCAATATGGCATTAAATATTAAACACTACCTTTTATTTAAAAAATATTTTTATATAAATATAGGTTTTATTTATATAATATTTATTTATATTATTTGGATATTAGTTCAAACTTTTACACGTTGCATATCACCCATATAACAGTCATAGCGCATTCCTGCCGTATAATTTTCTCTCGAATGGTTGTTCGACTGGATGCAATCTCGCGGATTTCGTTTCGGCAGATAGACACACGGAAAGAATTCAGACGATACGCTTGACGAAAGGAAGACGCATACGACGAAGTCTTCGAAGTTCTCAAAGCATCCGCGCTCTTTTACCCGAGAACATTTTCCTGAGTCGGAACGGCAGGGGGGCACGTGGTATGTCTATATGTCCTGCATCCTGTTGGAAAACGGGATCGAACGCACCCTCGAGCGCGAGCCTGTGCCCGAAAGGGCACTCGTCCGCAACCGGAGTATTTCATATTTACCTATCAAAGGTAGACGCTTTGTGCAGTTTATATTAAATCACGGTACAGTTACGGGATGTCAATAAGACGGATCCTTCACCCTTCGCGGCATTTTGCCGTAGCCCTCGCCAATGCTGTACAGGACGTTCCGAGACGGTTGAACCATTTTATATGAGGAACCAATAATTTCTGGATTAAGCAAAAATAAGAAAGGTCGTTTTTCAGGATTTAATCCTGAAAGATATGTAAGAGCAGACAATAGAATTTGCATTTTTATTTAATTTCATACAAGTGCATTTAGCTCTAGTATTTGAGAATTAGCTGATGACAAGATTTTAGTAGCTTCTTGATATTAATGATTGAAACTTTGGAGTGATTGATTTTTCTCGACATTTTTTTAAATACAAATTAATTTTAAACTGGTCGAAAAATCTGTAGACTAAAGATGGTTTGCTAGATTTGGGTCACCCTGTATCTCTGTTCTTGCACTCAGTAAGCACCCATTGATATTAAAATAAAGAAAGACAATACATGCCCCCTGGATATATGATACGTTGTATTTTTTGTAGTATTTTCGAATTGATAAAAAAAATCATATCGCTCCCTTACTTCAAAAGTGACACTTAGAAAACATGATTTTTGAGTTTTATCATGAATGAGTTAAGTAAATATTACCCTAGGAACCATTAAAAATGAACTATTAAGGAGACCTTAACTTTATTTAAAAACCGTTAAAATTAATTCGAAAACGGGTAGTTAAGAAAAAATCATCTCGAAAAAATGGGGTTAAAATAAAAACTCCTTAAAAAGAGTTGTAAAAATGACATATGTTAAAAATATGTTTCGCTAATGTTATTTGATTAGACAATAAATTTCTATCAAGTCGAAAAATAATTTTTTTTTTTGGAAAATTTAATTTTTTTAGCTGTGTGTGTCTCTTTTAAAGTACGAGAAAATAAATAAATCAATGTATGTTCATATATTTATACATCTGATGCTGACTTAAATAATAAAAATGAGATTATAAATGTAGATTATGTTAGGAACGTTCTTTCATCCGACGAGCCTGCCTACTCGTACATCTGGTGTATCTTTTATCCTAATAACCGCTTATATAGGATACCGATATAACCGTACCAGAACGTTGATAGTTATCGTTTCCCGGCTTCTGTTTGTCTCATCGTTCGATGAATTCACGTTCTACAGAAACTCCAACTGCCAATAAACCGGGACTGCTGTGTTTGGGTTTCCATATTTTTACAGGTCGCGCGTCGAAAATTTCACAAGTGCGTCGGAAATGTCGATGTAAATTGTATGTCGTGTGACGACGAGAAAAAAAAACACGTTAACAAGGAAGCGAGGAATCGTCGGTAATTTAATCGCCCGATGATTTACACCGGCGGTACATTTAATACTCTGTTTGTCAGACGTTATTCGGTTCCTCGGTTTATCGGAAAAGTGTATCCTCTTCACCGTTTTTCCATGTTTCTACCCCCTTTGTCTCGTTTGCTTCGTCCTCTCTAGATTCTCTTCCTATTCAGCTCTTATTCTCTTTTTGGCTCTCTTATAACACACAATGAACTACAAAATATAACGGAAATCAACCCGAGCGAAGTCGCTCGGAATTAATGAATGAAATCAAACCCGTCCCGTTTGTTGATTCGTCATTGACGGACGGGCGGCAAATCGCGAGAGAACGATCGGCGGTGCAAGGGGTTCGGGAAGCGAGTGGGGTTCGTTGCAAATTCTGATCGATATGATGCATACACACCCGGATCCCGACTGCGTTATTACCGTCGAGTGCCATTAAGACTTCCAATTAGTCCGACGTTCTCCGAGCGCGCGCGTATGTGCGTGCGTGCGTGCGTGCGTGCGTGCGTGCTGCATACGTGCGTGCGTGTTCCTCGTCCGAAAAAAAACTGCGGGCTGAAACTCTGATGTGGATGGACATGGTTTCATCCGGAGACACTCACGCGAATATAACGAAAAAAAAACAATGCGACGCGCGGTCGATAATATGACCGCTGTAACGTTACGCGCCTCGCACGATTACAAGCACTAGTACACGCAATCCACAAACAAGCGCACTCTCTGCCCGCCGATATCAGTCACCACTTTTTGACTCAATAACACTTACGTAGACTCCGGATATTCTATTTTATCTGCGTTCTAGTTCTACACGGGAAGGATGATTTTGTTGAAGTACCTAAAAATTTAGTCGGATATAGATCTGAAAAAATACACCCATAGAAGAGATTTTCTGGTTTGATGATATTATTCTTCGATCTGTTATGAAATAGAATATATAAGGGACGATCATTTTATTGTTAGCAGAAGAATATTTTACTCTTAAATGGAAAATTTCATGAATCTAGTATAAAATGATCTTGGTCATCGGTTTCGCGCTAAATATTATGACGTCAACATCATTTTTGTATCACATTGGGTAAAGATTTGTTCTAAAGACTATATAAACTTTATATCATTACTTTTAACTTGAGACAACAAATCAATAAATAAGTTACTTTTGATTCAAAACAATAAGTTTTAATATTGTTTTATTTTTATGCTACATAAGATAAAATTAAGTCAAGAATATTTTTTTATTTCGTTATCAAAAATCCTTTCTGACAGGATAATTTTGTTAGATTGTAAAAATAATTATATATGACGCTCAAACTGGTTGCTAAAATGTTAAAACTTTGCATGCTTATCATACTTGAGATTTCTACGTAATTAATTTGATAGTTCAACAACATTATTTTCCTCTTCAGTTAAATTTTTAGATATTTTAGCAAAACCGTGCTTGTGTCGGTTCCCCTCAACGATGTATCGTCAATTTACCATGAACGAATCTCTCTATCCTTTTAATTGCTCTCGTGATAACTGCCGTCTCCCTCGATCTGTATAGGATTTATCGCGTCGTCGCTTCGAATTCGTTCACCACGAGCAATTTTTCCTCGATACGATTAGATAAGGCTCGACGTTGATCGCGTTACGAAGAAACTCATCGATTATGCCTTCCACTCCCGCAGGAATCTATCCGTAGCTTATCTCATTTATTACGCCCCTGTTTCGTCCTCGTTCGACGGTTACTTTACAACCCTCAGATAGGGGCGAGTAACGTCTTTGTTTTCACCGCAACATCCTGCAACCGCGGCGAAACCCTCCCATCGTTCACGAACCGTCTCGGTTCGCGAAACGGAACGACAGGAGTAGGATAGGAATAACGCGAGATAAGAAACATCGAAGCTTCGTCGATTGTCTTCTGTTTTCCCTCTGTGAATCGTAGACTAAAGTCTTTTAATAAGCGAATTAAATCGCGCTAATTTGATATTTAACAAGTTTCTTATTAGGATCATTAAACGGTATTATGTAAGTGGAATATATAATAAGTAGAAAAAATAAAATAACATATTTATTTTGATTTTACTTATTTTGTGATCGTAAAAATATTATTTTGTATTAGAACGGATGATTGGAACAGATACACATTTAATAGATAGTTTTAAAAATTATTTAAATTTTTTTAGTCATTGATATTTTTTTGTTTAATTTAATCTTTTAGAAAATTATAAGTCTATAATAGCTATGTTGAACAGTAATACATTTTTTTTCTGCTAAAAAAATGACAAAAGAATTAAAAAAACGATCTTTATACCAATAGATATTTTAAAATTTGAATACTATTGATAAAACTACAAGTTGAGCAAGAATAGAAAAAATAGAAAACAAGTCTTTGAGAAGAGAGAAAGGGACTTCAGGTCGTTTGAGAAAGGAGATTGGCTTGGAAGAGAGAATACCTAGTTGTTAGCGAGCGCGAGGCACTCGGGGGCTACTAGATAAGGCGTGGGCATAAACGTCCGCAGATAAGGGTAGTTTGCACCCCCGTTGTGGACAGTTAGCCTTAAATGAGTTGGGGGTGAGACATGTAAAGGCCTTTGTTGTGTTGGCTTCGTCTTTCCCGGCTTTCGAAATCAGTTTCGTCGCTAGCTATGATATTTCATCAAACATCGAGAGCTCGGCGATAAGAATCGAACTGTCAGACAAACTATCTTCATATTAAATTGAAGATATCTTCATATTTTATTTAAGGCTCCTGGCTATTCATTGTAGTCATTTTGTAGTCATTCATTGTAATGTTAGACGCGAGAGAAATACATAAAGAAAATTCTTGCAAATTATGTTAAAATGTAAATATTTTTTAACAAAACCACATTTGCAATCGACTGAATGGATTTGTGAAATATATCGAATACTTCTCTTTTAATTATGTTCCGGTAATCAATAAGGCATACATTTGAAAATTAATTGTGTCTAATAAAAAAACCGAAATAAGCTATACGATAGCTATCGAAATGAGGTAAATATAATTTTATTCCGAAATAAAAGGAAAGTTTCCGGTTTACTTCCAATGTAAAAATTATTTTATTGAAAAATATTTCTGTCTAAATGTATCTAGCAAGAATTTTCATTGTGTTTTTACCTTCATGACATCCATCTAAATATCCATGAGTGATTAGGAGTCTTAACGATCACGGTGTTACTAATAAAATATTTTTATTGTACTTTATAGTACTGAAAAACATTTTTAATCTACGTGTTATATATTCATAGATGATGATTCTAATTGCATTTTATGTATAGCTTCTCATTGTACAGTTAATTTTTCCTTTTTCTTACGTGATAATGTTATTCAATCTTTTGAATGTCTGACAATCCGTCTCACGTAAGTCTTCTTCGGCCAAACCGGGGATGTGAATTTGTTTGGATAAGAGGCGCACAGAGAAAGCGCTGCACACACAAATCTGGCGATCCGGCGATCCTTCACAAATGCCGGCCGTACAAAAATTCTGTTTCGCTCCGTTCTAAATTCCGCTTATCTAACGGTGCTTCGACAGTAATGTGCCAACGTATTATGTAGAACCGTGCACTGTCGGGGCCATCCCTTTTGCCGTGGAAGGCCACCGAGCAGCGGTGCCGTTTAGCGTCAGATAGCGGAAACGTATGAGGGACGGGGTGAATTCACCCTTATCTTAAGGGTAGCTACTCAATAGCTAGCCGCGCCGAAATTTCTCTCACATTTCTCGCACCCACGCTATCTATGCTCGCCACACGCATCTCCGTTCTCACAATTATTTCTTGCGCATTTAAATTATTTTGTCGTTTTCTCTTTTATGGCGAATGATCATTACGCGAAATTACAACGGTATGCATTTGTATACGACATGTGCGAAAATGTTAAAAAATTGATAATGTATCAAATAATTTGAAATGCATTGTTATGTATGGTATCTAATTGAAATATTGATAGGTATACTAAAATACGTATATAAAGCTAATATATATTGTTATTATAAAATTAATAAATAAGTGTAATGGGCTTTCCACAATAAGCTACCTAAGTTTTAAGTCTTAAGAAATTGACCAATTACAGTCGAATGTGAGAAGAATAATCAACTACGGTCAATTTCTTACTGCTTAAGACTTAAGCTTAAATAATGGTTTATTGTAGAAAATCTATAATAGATATTTGTATCCTTTTTTTACATTCACTATTGCTTCAAAAGTGACACTTTTTTTTCACATTTACTATATTATCTTGCTTCAAAAGTATAACTAAAAAAATTACGTTCCCCAAAAAGAGGAAAAACTATAGTCGTACTTTTCAGGTGGATAAAAAATTGTTGACTAATCAAATAATATCGGCAAAAAAATATTATATTCTCAACATGATCAAATACCATTTTTGTTTCACCATTTTTAAAATTACTTTTTGAGTTGTGACAGTATTGACAATATTTTATGAAGTTAAGCTAGTTAAGCTTTTTGATAACTAATAAGATAATGTTTATCTAACTTATTCATGATAATAACTCAAAAATCACATTTTTTAAATAAAAAAGCGATATCTCAAAGATTAATTTCGTCTTGTTCTCGCTTAAAGAATTCTATGAATATTCGTCGAAATTAATATGAAAAACAAACGAAGTAACTCGCAGTATTGGGCGCACGCGCATAATTTAATGCACGGCGGTAGAGGAGCCACGAGGTGAGTTCTATGGGACGCTTAGGGTTACTTATACTTCGGTAGGGGTATGTGGGTAATGTGCAGGAGTGCCTCCGGGTAGGTGCTTGCGGTAAATCTAATAACGTTGTAATGCCGTTATACCCCCCTCAAAGTTGGCCCGTAAGTTTCTGCGGAGCCTGTTGGCTCCGACTGCCGTGCCGAGAATTCCTAACGCGTGTACCATTTTAGCTGCCAACGTGCGTATGTACTAGTTAGGATCTACAGACTCGAGAAAAAAAAACAGAAAGTTTGAGACGAAGGAACACAAGCTGTGTGAGTTCATACATCTCGACGCAATTCTCTGGTATTTATCGTGAGAAAACTTTTCGATCTCCGAGCACGAAAATTCTTGTGACTATGCGAATCTTGAGTTTTTGTATTAATAAACCATACTTGATTTATAATTGAATGAATGTGTTAAAGAATCGTCGAAGTCATATATAGTCCATCAAGTTATTGAGCTACATGGAAAAAAAGATTTTGCTGAAGTATAAAAAAATTTAGATAGATACGGATCTGAAAATAATTTTGTTAAATTATCAAAATAATTACGTAGATAATTCAAACATAATGAATAATATTGCAAAAAGTTTTGATATTCTAATAACTAGCTTTATTATTAACGTCCTACATAATTACTTTGGCAATCCATCAAAATTATTTTTAGATCTGTATCTCGTTAATATTTTGGATACTCCAGCAAAATCGTTCTTTCATGTAGATACAGATCTGAAAATAATTTTACTGGACCATCAAACTAATTATGTAGGAAACTCAAGCATGATGTGAAATGCTGCAAAGAGTTTTGATATTCTAGCAAGAGTTTTGATAACTATCTTGAACGTTCTAATTATTTTAATAGTCATAATAATACATAATTATTTTGATAGGTAAACAAAATTATTTTTAGATCTATAGATATATCTAGTTACATTTTCAGATACTTCAATAAAACTATTCTTTCTATATATCATAAATCGATACGATTCGATCGAAATATTGCGGAGGTAGGCAACAGGTAGCTGTTAATGCCGATCTAGCGAACTCTCAGTAAAAATTCGCGCCTTTTTAGGCGATGACGGAACACTCCTTTTCTACCAAAATTTGCCTGACTCACCTTCCGTTTCCCCTGCTTTCCCGCTTCCCACTGTCAGACGCTCTCTCTGTAGATACATGTCACGAACGAAGGTAAGCGCTCGCAGTCACCCGAGGGTGTTCCGCAAACTATGCTCGCGAAAAGTTCAACACAACTTCATAGCATCGGTGTTTCGAGGGCGAATTACGAGGGGTGAGAAGGGACTCGAAGCTCTCGGCGAAGGCATGGCGCGGGGCGAGGGGGACGAGGGAGTAGCTTGGTGGTAAATTTGTTCTAGCGTGAGCTTACATGGGTTACGTTAAGTACATAGGCGTCTGGGGCTGGTTAGCTGTTTCTACTGAAATGGGAGAGGAATATCTCTGCCTGGTGCACGAAACTTGGAGCGACCTGTAGCGCGACGAAGAGCTTGCATATTCCCGTCGCTATGAAATGTCGCCAAATTATGTAATGTAAACGGAGACGACGAGCGCCGATTTTATTGGGATGTGATAGTGTTAGGTTAGGTTCTTTATGAGATATACCTTAAAAAAATAGTCGTTCGTAGTGGCACAAAATTATTTGCGGCGACGTATAAGGTGAGCTTTATAAGTATATATACTGGAGTGATCAATACTAAACTTTAATAAACTTCCTTATAGAATATTTCCCCTCTATAAATAGAAAACTGGCTTGATGGAGAAAAGAAAGGCACTATGAGATATTAAAGAAGCAACAATAATCCGGGTAATTTCTTAAATAATATTTTGTTATTTTTCACTTCCATGTGTGTCAAAATGTAAATCTATTTCTGTGATTATTTCAAATTAAACAACGTCAAAAGTAAATTAACGTATGCATTTTAAGCTCATTTCACAATTGGTTAAATGTAATCGTAAGTGGTTATAGTCGTAAGAATTGATTAATCACAGTAGATTATTTTCTTCATATTCGACAGTGATTGGTCAATTTTTATAATTACTTACAACTATGTTTACGCTATTGTAGAATGAGCTTAACACGTTCCGGTGACCCACACTGGATTTTCCATACAGGTCGTTTGATATTTTGGCTATAAAAAAATATAATTATGAAATAATTTTTGATATTATACGTAGATATATAATGATGATATGTGATGCATTATAAAAATTATTATTAAAGAAAAAAGCCTCTATATGCATATTGGTGCATTAGAGGCTTTCTTCTTTAATAATAATTTTTACATTGTTTTAACCATTACGGAATACATGTTATTGTATAAATATAACAAACACAAATAGAAATATCGCGAGTCATTAGTGACCTACATGGTATAGTAGTCAAGTTATTTAAAATTAGCACGAAATGTGTTAATAAATAATAAACTAAATTTAATTTAAATTTAAAACATTTTCTTGAATTAAATTATTTGATTCCAGTATTTTAGTTAAATTAACGACATATTGGGTAGTGGCGACCTATAAAAATAGTTAAAAATAACTTAAATTGTATATAATTTAACATTACAAATTTAGCAGTATATAAATACTTGTCTTTCCAACATTTTCCTACATTTTAGTAGGAAATGGCAGGAAAACAGCATTAACCAATAAATAAATCCCTGACAAAGAAAACAGTACAATCCTTGTTAGGGTGTCATTGTTTAGGAATTGGGATAAAAGGTATTCTCGATGAAGGACTTCTCGATGATTGACTCTACTATACTATAGAGCTCACTCTGAGTTGGATGTATTGCTCTGTGAAATCGACTTTGATCTGTTGAACCTCGAATCGCATTTTTTCCTCGCCGTATTTTATCACCGCAAGCCCTTCCTCTTTTTACACCTCTCGGTCACACCGACGTACGTAAGCGCACTCACACGAGTGCGGAAGCAACTCGCGTTGATAAAAATCAGTAATTAGCCCGGACCATTATGGCGGCTGTGTGAAAAATTAGCGAGTCGTGGGGTAACTGCCCCTCTGGGCATAATCCTGCATCGGTAACGCCGCGTACCAGCGTGCATCCAACCTGTCTCTGATTTATACGGGTTTGCTATTAATTACATCCACCCATAGCGCACCCTCCTCGTATCGTCTCGTCGGTCTTGTCTTTTTCTCCACGTTTATCTACTTTATCAATCGTTCTTCTTTTTTAATCCTCATACGAGAGCATTTACGTTTATAGCTACTAACATTTATGCCTGTTTATGTTCATTTAAATTAAAAAAAAAAAAAAGAAATCAATGCCAATAAACGAAGCAGACTATATTCGGTCAAGGCGCCTCTTGATACCTAATAATATTTTTATATGACTTTTTCCAATTTCCAGTTCCAATGTCCAGTTAAAGAAACTGGCGCGCCGATTATCAGCCGGTCTTGAAACACAATTCTATAAATTGAAGCTAATTCTACAAATTAAAGTAATATTACAAGTTAAATCGACAAGCCAAAAATGTAATAAATTTTTCTGTAGTGTACCACTTGTATGAAATTTTAACTTGAGACTTATTAAAACATGCAATTTAATTTGGAAATTACGAAAAAAAGTTCTTTCGACATTTTGGTAGATAAATATTATGACATCGTTATATAATCTAAAAAAAAAAAAACAAATTAAATTGACATTTATAAAACGAATAAAGGGAAAAAGTATTTATACGACCATTCAAATATTCCATGAGACATTTTTACCAAATAGATCGTATCAAATCTCAAATGTCGATATTGCAACAAGCACGCCTTTCTCCGGGTCAACTTTCAACTGTCAAATGTTTTTATTTTGTTTTACACGCGCCAAAGAATTCGAGCCATCGCGCCGAGCTGAAAATTCCGTCCCGGATTTTGCGCCGGTCGTTGTTCCGACTGGCTGTTGGCCGGACTCGACGGGCTGCGGCGCAATTAAATTAAATGCTTCGGATTAATTGTTCGAAAGCAGTTAAATTAGTTGCGTTTGTTTCGCCCGATTTTTGCGCAATCTCGCTGCGGAATGCGTGAGATGCACGCATCGGGGGAATTTCGTTACCCGCGGCCCCTCGCGCGTTATATAGCTCGGTGCCCTGCGAAATCACCGCGATGCAAACGTATCAACGCGGAACGATGGCGTGCCCCGAAAAATTCATTTGCAAAAGCCGCATTCGACGCGCCTCCGTTTACACACTGAGCGAGAGGGAATACTGCGCGATCGACGCACAATGCGCGCATTTTGTCAGTACTTGATTAAAAGCTTAAACAGAGTCGACCCAATTATTAATGTAATGCACAGCGGGCAATGCAAATTTCACAATTATAACAACGAATTTGATGTATAACATTGAATTTTAAAGCGTCGTTGACCAGATTTTAGACCGCTAAATGCGAAATTTATATATAAAATCAACATTTCTATATATATATATATATATATATATATATAAAATATAAATATAAATCTTCTCTCTAATTTCATATTTATTTTAAATACCACTTGATATATAGAATGCATTCTTATATTTTATCTCATATTAAATATTACTGAGAGACAAAGGAGAGGAGAATATTGAATGAAAAAGAAAAAGAAAAAAAAACTAGAGTATATAAATGAGACATTCTCGCGTTATTGTTTCCATCTACGATGGCTCGCAATTTTCCTCCGATATCGTGGCGAAGATCCTCCTATTACCACGCATACCGGCAGCCACTGAAGACCACCCCAATGCCCCGTCTCGATGATATTCGACCGGCCAATCCCCGTCGAGGATCGCGCCCGGTATAGCCGCCAAGCTAGCCGAGAGCTGCATCCTAGAGTGCAGCTGCAGCGCCGGCGCGGACTCTTGAGCCGCATTGCTCGGATTCTGGCGAGGATGCGTCTAGGAGCGAGAGGCTGACGAGCTCGCAAGTAACGCGCCGGTAGAGACATGGTCAGACTGGCATCCGGCCGCAAACTCTCAACCTCATCGCAACCATACGCTCGGGCCCTCCCCGAGCTGGTCCTCCTCACCTACGGCTTTCGAGCTAGTCCGCCCACCCACCATAGACAGTCCTCCCCTCGTTCCTGCGAACGGGAGCGTGCAACATGTCGAGACATTCGGGACACGACGGATCGAGGAGAGATATGCATCATTTGGTTACCCGACTGGCCGACTAGCGCGTCTCCGATCGGCGTGCCTACGGATGCATCCTCGATCGGATTGGCCCGGGCGATTGGTATGCGAAAGGGTCCTCCAGTCAAGATTTTCAGCATAACTGCGCCCCGAGCATGCCGCCCGGATTCGGATCCACGAGTCTGCGTTCCGATATGTCCGCTCGTCCGCTCGTCCGCTCGTCCGCGTGCCCGTATGCACTCGTGTGCTTCGTTATCGGAGAACGTTACGTCGCCTGGTAACCGTAATAGCGGAAGAGTAATAGGGGCGCTAATACGAAATACCGTATTGGCGCACTCGTATCGAATATCTCATTCTCCGCTTTTAAGACATTATAGTATATCTGGAGTGTTTGTGAAAATATTTTCATTATTTTCTACTGAAGAAAATATTATTAATAGCTTATAACTCCAATTACAGTCCTAATGTTTGTTAAAGGAAAGATAATTGTTGATGACCAAGAAATTTGTGAATAAACGGTTTAGATTTGGAACATCCTACATCGTCTGTGCTTGTACAGTCTTCTAAAATCTTTGAAATAACACGAGATGTGAAAATTAACTCGCGTAGCATTAAATGAATCTTATGATCTGAATCACATAACTTAACTTTTATTTATTAAATTTTTATGTAACTTTAATAGGATGTTTATGACATCTAATATTTATAATATAGAGTAATCGCAGTTTACGTCAACTACTTTTACAGAAATTTAATATTGGTTTAATAGGTATTGATACAATTCAATAGAACTGAAAAATAGTAATTAATATTATTTATTTTAAGTATTAAAAACACTGTCCTGTGCTTTTAGTGCTTCAAATAATTAATTACTATTTTTCAGTAATAAATAGGTCAGTAGGTATTAACCCTTCATAGATACATCTTTTTTTATCCATTGCAGGCGAAATTTTACTCTCAAATTTTTTGGCATATTCCTCAAACCTTATTAAATAAAGGTTTTAACATTTGAGTTGAGGAACTATTTGGCAATGAAGAACTATTTGCCAGAGATGTTGAAAAGAAATGTTGAATTTTTCTAGGTTTTTTTGAAAGCCCAGAACACTTAAAAAAATTTCAGCTGAACAAAAAAGATCCAGAGTACCTACAAAGTAAATATATGTGTACTTACGAAGGATTGAGTTGACCAGTATTCGCTTTTCGTAAAGGTATAATCTTTAAGTACATTTCGACGAAGTATTCTTTCGATCCTCAGTTATGTCTTACCGATTTTTCGAAGGGGTAACTATCTTTTCTTTCTTTTGTAAGAGCTCTAATATATTGATACACGATACATCGGTCATTCGTCCGGTAGCGCGCATTCCCGACACCGAAATTGCATACCTCCGTATACGTGTACATACGGGCTGGAAACAAACGAATAGGGTTGTTCGGGCGCCGTAAAGGGTCCGGTGGGACGAGGCGCGCGCGAGGAGACGGGCGAGGGCGGGCGGGGCTGGAGATTCGCGCGGGGGTTGTAGGGAGCAAAACGGTGGTGGATGGTGGTGCCGGTGACTCGGTCGCGCGAGAGAGCGAGGGGTTTGGGAAACGTAATCGCTCTGGCCCCGCGCGCCTC
>NW_017300169.1:1181884-1204012 GCF_001594075.2 Trachymyrmex cornetzi
CCCACGCCTCCGCTATTTATTGCTCGCACTCGGCCGGTTCACAACATAAATATGTTACACCTATGGCCGCACCTATTGCACTGAGTCTGCGAATTCCTCCGCTGCGGACTGAACGAAGAAAGAACATCGTCGAACGAGTGAATTGGTACTTTTAGGGATAAATTGGCTCGTTTACCACCATGCCAGATATCGTGTTTGTATACTGTAACGAGATAATGAATTTCACAATTTCGTCATTAATAGAACATTATTTAGTAATTTTGCAAAGATACCTACAAAATGTAGGATTCTTTGCAAAATTAATATTTTCTTAATGTGTAGAATGTCATGTGAGTAGGTCTTTTAAATTTATGGAATGAACATTTTTAGACAAATATTAATACTTGGAGTAGGCGATCAAAAAAATTTTCTTTGATATTTTAGTTAGAAAGTTAAAGGCGCGACTCCAATTTTATATGTATATATTTTTTAATTTTTACCAACTTTAAAATAATTTTTAAAATATTTGTTTATGCTTTGTGGACATTGCAACATTAAACTGGCAAAATTATAAAAAAAAATTAATTGTTTTGTTGATGTCTTCAAATATTGTTCATTTATAAAAAACAGCAACATTATATATATAATTATATAAAATAAAATCTCTTTTATTCTTTTTCTTGAATAAATAAAACTTTTTAAACCTTGAATAAATAAAAACTTTTTACTAATTAAATATAATGTCGTAAACATAGATTGGCTATAAACTGTTATGAACTATAACCTGATTAGTATAAAAAGAACTTAGGATCATTTCAAGTACAAGAGGAAAAATCTAGATATTCGTTTCGTTACTTCGTTTCATTATTCGGAATATATTTTCGCCTTGTTTTACGCAGAAAATTCCCTCAACTTTTTTTAAATACTTTTGTTACACCCTCAAGAAGTGCTTCTCTCAGGGTGTATGAACAGAGGGTGCCTGTTTGAAGGGTGGAAGCATCGAGGGTTAAGTTTCAAAGATAAAAGAAGGACCAACTGTTGAATATCGGCTCTCTTCCAGCCGACGCCGACGCCTATTACACGTCAAACTTTCTTACATATACCATATTATATCCTAAAGTCTCATGTACATATTATATTTTTATATAAATGCCATATAAAGAATTAATTTTTATTAAAACTGTAGGCTTGTCTAAAGTTCAATTAATTTAGATACACGTTTTGTATAACGTTACGTACATTCCAAACGAACTAAATAAGTTTTGAAAAAAATTTTATTCAATTTCTTATAATTTTTTAACAAAATAAACAACATGGTAAACTATAATATAAGAAATTATAAGAAAATTAATATCTTTAAATATTTCCGCATAATTATAACATTTCTTTATAAACTAAAGTTTTACAGATATTTAGAAGAATACAAGTGTATAATATACTAAAAAGTTGCCAAAGAATTAATTAAACATTCCTTGAATTTTACTTTTAATCATTTGACTTGTCACGATTTCTACTGTCGTAGAAAAAATATTAAATTTTCACGCAAATATCATGTATATGTGTTTACTTTCATAAATATTTTATTTTTAATATATTTAATTGAATGTTACTTGTCATTGACTGCTATCACAATTAATTATATTTAAAAAAAAATACGCATTTTTTATTACACACAATAAAATGCAAATTAAAAGATGCAAAAATGCTTTTCTTTAACTTTCTATATATGCAAGCAATGATCTTTGATGACAAATAAATAATTTTCTTACCTCGTCCGTAACTCGTTGAAATCTTCGTGTGCCAACAGCTCTTGATTTTCAGTGAAGACGAAAGACGTCAGGCAGATTTCTCGAAACAGGTTTCTCGAAGCACAGTTAAATCTTTCACGTCACAATAGTACAATATGACAATGACTCAATCGATCATTTATATGAAATGCGTTAAAAGATATAAGGAGGGATCGAAGGAAAATGAGAAAAAGAGGAAGATAATAGAGAAGAAGAATGAAAGCGCAAGGGAGTGATAGAGTGATCGAAAGAATGCGTTACAGAAAGAAGCTGTTCAAGGAACTCGCGCAAAAAGGAAACGGGGATCCCCCACGGTGAAGGGAGACACAAAATTCTCCGCTATCCCTAGCGATAAGAACACCCGTCGCTCCGATCCCTTGTAAGCTCTCTCGCAAGCTCTGTCGCAAGCGCCCGTTCTCGCGCACGCACCGGGCTCTCGCAGCTCCGCGAATGCACGTGCAACTCGGACGCGTGCCACGTGGTGTTTGGTCGGAGTGGCTCGGCCACGAAAGCCGGAGCCGGAGCGGCGAGCTTGCAAGCTACTGGGCGCTTTTCATTGGCCGATGGGTGGAAACTGCGCATGATTGCGGGTGTGGCCCGAGCTTGAGGGGCGGAATAAGCTCGGGTCGGTGATAGGATACCCCGAAAGGGGGCACGTCTCCATGGGTGGGCCCCGGGTGCCCCGGTCGCCACCTCGCCACCCCCTCGTGGCTCCGGAGCTTTTTCCTTAATCTCGTAACGAGCGCGAGAACTGCTCTCCCGTCCGAGCTTCGAACTTGCGAACTGGCTTCTTCCGCGCGAACGGGCGTGCTCTTTCTAGGCGATGGAATGGCGGCACACACACTCGAGTGTTTGTTATTACAGAGGAAATCATGCGGTGAACCCGACAATCAAACCTTAAAGTAGTAACGGCAGTGTCAAATCAGACACCGGAACGTAGATGTGAGACGCTTCGGCCAAGGCAATTCTCGAGTGAAAAGTTTTGTAAAAAGGTCTTTTATATACAAGTTGTACATTAAAAAGTGAAAGTTCTAAATGCGCACTCTTTCATGTAATAATATTTTTTTGTTTTCAAATTATTTATGCATTTACTATACTAGGAAAATTAGGGCTAATATATGTTTATAAAGTTTTAGTCGCATAAATTTTGAGATAATTGGTTTATCTATTTTAATTCTGTAATCAGCAGAAAAACAAAGGCAAAGAATAAAAATTTTCAATAGAAAAAATGAAATGTGGTTTATGAAATTTATGAAAAAGTGTTTATTCGAAATTTGTATTTAAAGCCTCTATTTATTCATACATATACAAATACGCACACACAATACACACACGCGCGCACACAAAAAAACCCACACACACACACACATATGTATGTATATATAATATTGTTTAAAATACAGGAAATGTTGTTTTATGTACTGTTGGAAAATAACTATATTAGTCTAAGAAAAAATGCAAATATTGATTGTAATGGTAATACAAAATAGTTTTCTTTTTTAGCAACAGGTGGAAAGCTTTTAATGCGTGTTCTACCAAAAAACAAATATATGTACACGCACGCACACATATATACATCACATATAAAACACATACACATATATTGAGAAAGAAGGCGAAGAATCTTACAAGAACGAGACGGAAGAGAAAGTGCGAATGTCCGATTTATTGAGAAATTCTTGCTAGTGCATTCGACCATGTTTAAATACCTACTCGTGCAATACTCATTCGGTCGGACAATTGCAGTCGGTTCATGGACATCTCATCAGGCCGCGAATCCGCGGTAAAGCGAAAGTCTAATCACAGCTGGTCTGATAATTAGATCAAACTAACTAAACAGCTTGGTGAATCAGTTAGGAATTTGATTTGGGGGACAAGGGTGCAGATCTCCATCGCGTATTTACATGGTATGTCTACCGATTGGCGCGTACTCGCCAATTTTATCCATTCACTCTCAGTGAGGTGGTATTTGCGTTGAAACTGTCTGACGCGATGTATTATCGATTATGGCTCGAATTTTCGAGGTCGACGTTCCGTCAGTTCAAAGATGTTTTCATCATGAATTTCAATTGTTCGATGACTCGTGCTAAAAACCTATAGAATTTATTGATCCACTAATAATGACTAATTAATTTTTGATAACGGCACAACTCAACGCAATAATTATACAACAGTATAATAATTTATTACACACTTGCGCTCGCCGAATATATTGAAACATATCTTCAAATATTGTATAAATATGCCAGGAATCATATCTCATGCGAATGTGAATGAATAGTCTCTTTTAATAAATAAATCTAAAAATACTTCTTATTACATTATCATTATTAATCGACGAAATAATATACTAATAATTCCGAACTTAAATTTATCACGTTGTTTATTGGTTCACGACGAAAAATTTTGCACCTTTTTTATCACAACGAAACTTTGTTTCCGAATCTGAATGCGAATACGACGTTTAAACGCGTATCAAGATAGCTAGTCAACGATTAAAACAAAATTAAATTTTAATTAATTTTATTATTAAATTATATTTTATATTAAGTAAATAATTAGTCTTCCGTCTAAAATGTCACATTCGTCGACGATTCGAACGGCGTCTTGTGGAAAATTGAGGTGCCAAGAAGCTCTCATTTCGGTATGCCATCCACTAGACGTACGTGAATGTTTAACGGTCCGTCGTCTCGGCGGGTGCCCCATTATATGACGTCAATTATTGATTAATTGCAATTATAACGCGAACGGTTTCGAGAGGGCCCGATACGGATATAACGATCGCCATTTCATAAATTCGCAATGACGTGAGAGCCGGCGAGCGCGGGCTCCGCTCCGCGCCGGCCTCTGAGTGACGTGTCATTTATCGCATAACGCGAACGTTTATGCGCATTCGTGTCGCATAATTGCAATTAGAGCGGAATTCATTTACATCGACCGACATTCGATTTGTTCCGAGAGAAAGCCCGGGATTTATACGCACCCTCGGCGGCGTGGCGCGGTGGACGCGCGCGCGGACGTTCGTGTTAGTCGTGTCGGGATTTATTTCCGCGCGCGTCAATGCCGCCGCGACAGTTCCGCGATGTAAATAGGATTGGATTAGCCGTTACCGACCGCTCTCGCGAACGAGAGGAAGAGAATGAGAGAAAAGATGAGAGGGAAGTATCCCTCGTTATGCGATAACGATGGAAGATAAACTGCCGGAAGCTGCGACGAGAAATACGTTCGATGAAAGATACATGGTTCGATATCGCGCGATATCTCATAAGAACGTAAGACAAAGCATTGGTTAAAAAACAATTATATTTCAATCTAATTTCCAATTTTATTTTTTGCACATTATTTTTTGTGCTAAACTGCATTTTATTTTCAATGTCATAAATTTATATATTTTTTCAAAAATAGATGTTGAAAAAGTTTACTTATTACACATACATAAGTTTATAATAGTATATATGTACACAATTATTAAGCAAGTCTTATCTATGTATTTCTTATTTCAGAAGTGACACAACTTACATATAAAATATGAATTTTGAATTATTATGAATTAACATTAGTCTATTAATTATCAAATGAACTAACTTACTTCTTTCTAAGACTTTTAAAGTTAACTTTCCCTTACTTCAAAAGCGGCACAGCTCAAAAAGATTTTCTAAGAGTTGTAAAACAAAAATTAAAAAAAAAAAGATTTTTTCTCGTATTAAGAATATATTCTTTTTGCCGACATTATTTGATTTAAGTCAATAATAATTTTCCAAGTTATGTTACTTTTGAAATAAGGGAGTGATTATATAGTTAAATATAATGTATTTTTCAAAATACAAATATTTTCAATTTTATATATATGTATCATTACTAAATATTTTTATACTAAATTTAATCGAAATTATATTAAAGGAAAAATGTTTTGGAATTGATTGAAAAATGTGATTTGGTCAATTATGTACTCGGTCTCTTCAAGTTGAATTTAAGAGAAGTTTCATATTTTCGATAGTTACATTCAAGAGTTGTTAACATATCGATGTTTCTGTTGACGAAAGATAGATTTCAAAGTGTAACCGAGAAATCTGTAACAAAAGAGAGATACAACGCGCACTCTATATATCCCAGAAAGATGATTGATGACGAGTACAAAACGGGAATTCGAGTTTACAGCACGAAATAAAGTACTGCGTGCCGCGTTTCCAAATTGTTTCAGTCTCCGGTTGCGAGACTATAACCCGACGGTCAGCGCGGCGCAGCGTTGCAATGCGAAATTTTATACCGATTTTTCCAAAGCCGCACCATTCTACCGACGAGGCGGGATTAAAAGATAATACCGGCGATCCAATTTAATCGCACGATTGACGGGTAAACAGACACCGCGCGGTGCTGTCCTTCGTTCGTTCTCCACCCTCTTTTAGGACAAATCGTCCGTAGTGCGATACCCTCGGACTCGGTAGAAAATATAATTCAAAGATATTTATAGCTGGATTACCGCTGGAAAATTGGGTATCTAATATACATGACCGAACCACCGAGTCGCATGAGTTTTAATTGTCCCACTGAAAAGTCGACCTTCCTAGAATATCGATCCGCGATGATCATCGAACGTGCACGGATTTCATGAACGGTGTGTTATAACTGATGCGATTAATATGTCTGCGGATGAGTGTCAGATACGATTTTAAGTCGCGAGCTCGCAGTCACTGCGGAGAACATGCTGGACAAGAATTTCTCGGCGATTTTGGGGAAGGATTAGCTGCAATTGATAGCCACCGAGAACGGAGGGACGTTCCCGAATTTGTTCGCTGCTCAAAGAGCGTCCGTCGTAGGTGAATTCGCGGAGTTGCATTCTTACTCGGATTTTAATTAATATTTCCGCGCATATTACAATTTTTGTAGTTAGTAATTAGTTAATTGTTTGTCTCAATTGCGATCCTATAAAAGTAAAAGATTATAAATACAGCCTTGGCCAAAAATATCAGGCACTTTACTAATCACTACTATTCAACATTTGAATTCTCTTTAAAAACGCCATACTATACATACCGAAGATTTTTTCGCACTGAACATTTCTACCGTTGGCAGAATTTGCGTAACACATCAAGATTCTGAATAAATTAAAATGGATAAAAAAATCACGTTTTTTGGTTATTTTTGACATTTTTTTTATAGCAAAAAAAAACTCGTTTCTCATTGAAGTCGACGCACTGAGAAAAATTTCTGGTTGAAAATGAGTGAATTAGTAGATTCTGATTATATTAATTAGACTTTCGGTCATCATAATTGGACATTTCGTCATTTTGACTAGAATTCTGGTTGATATGATTAAAATCTACTAGTTCATCTATTTCAACCAAAAATTTTTTTTAATATGGCGTCTAAAAATACAATTCAAGAGCTTTTAAATGAATTTAAGTTCATGTTTGTACAACTTATTTTTATCAAGTTATAACTGTTTGCATTTTAAACTTTCTGTATTTATAATTACACAGTCGAACAAAAAATTACTCTTTTTTTCTTTTTGAAGTGTCATAGTACATACTTTGAAAATTTCTTCGTGCCGGATACCGTTTGCAGAATTTGCGTAGCACATCAAGAATTTAAGTAAATTGATCGAATGAAATGAGCGAAAAATGACGTTATTGGTCATTTTCGACATTTCTTTATGCCGACACGAAACTTATTTCTAAATAAAGTATACGCATTAAAAAAAATTTCTGCTTAAAAATTAACCAGTAAATTCTGCTCATATTAATCAGAATTCCAATTTGACATTTATGTAATCTCGACTAGAATACTGATTGATATAATCTTCTGATTTAATCACTTTCAACTAGAAATTTTTCTCAGTGCAGCATCTAAAAGTACAATTCAAGAGTTTTCAAATGAATTTTAGTTTATGATCGTACGCGACTTATTTTCGTCAAGTTATGGCTGTTTGAATTAGACTTTCTGTATAATTATACAGTTTGACAAAAAAATTACTTTTTTTTCTTTGAAGTATAGTACGTAGGTATCTTGAAAAATTTTTCGTGTTGAACACGATGTCATTGTCAGAATTTGCGTAGTACATCAGGATTTTTAACAAGTTGGGATTAAATGGACCAAATATCATCCCAGTTTACTAAAAATCTTGATGTGCTATGCAAATCTAACGATGGCATCGTGTTCTGCGTATCTTTAAATCTCTCTCTATATATTATGACACATCGGGAAAAAAAAAATGATTTTCGTCCAACATTTAACGTTTTGGTTTAAAAATGGATTTGACTTTGCTGTGAGTTATTCTTTGTTTTAAAAACACTTTAAACTTACATATAATGCTAGTAACTGTAAGAAATAGTATAGGCGAAAAAATTTCAAATAAATGAAAAAATACAGATAATACTTTTGGTCAATGTAATTCTTTGTGAAAATTTAATGCGATATTCCGATAATTAAGATCACAGTCTAATAATCTTAACCCTTACCATACCATCTACAATTTGGTGCCTCATCCATCAAGGGTCACTTCAAATCTTTTCGTTTTTTCACCTCTTCAAAATAATTAAAAAAATCTCTAAAAATTCACCAACATACTTTCAACTTTCTAGAATAAATATTGACTTTTTATTTTGGAAAATAATAAAATGTAGTATAATTTATAATTACCGAAAAACTCAAAGAAACTTGCACGAACAGGAATCGCTCGGTCACTAGTTACCTATATTAGTACGGTGAAGGTTAATACATGTGTAATTTAGATTACTTTATCGCTCAACGATTTATCAAACGGGGAAAAAAGATTTTTTTTTTTTTCAAATTTCAAGCTTTTCGATATTCTCAATTACTCTCGGTTATTCTCGGGACGAAGCTCTCCCATTCAAAACTCGGGGTCCATCCCGAAGCTGCCGTTATGTCGCGACCGGTCCGCGACCGGCGGGAAAGCCGAAACGCAGAACGTGCCGAATGCGAAATTAATTGGAGCCAGCCGGCGCGGCGTGCGGCCTCACCGCGGCGGGCAGGGTAATTTTGATCCGGATCCGGGGAGTTAGTGTGCCGGGACGGTGTTCGGTGTCCAGTGTCCGCCGTGCTGGACGGACAACGCGGCTCGGCGCGGTTAGTGCCGGTCCAGATGTCGCCACGGGCGTGACGTCACCGGTTAACTACCCTCTCGTGGTGGGCACCACCACCACCACCATCACCACCACGTCGGAGCGCCTTCGCCCGTTCTCGTCCGACGGACACGATATGCGGGGATGATTCTGATTAATTACCGATAGTTACACAAGCTGACGCCGCTCTCCCGTTGACAACCCTCCATGGTATCGCTGGACCCCCTTCCCACCCCAACCGTTATTCGTGAGTCGCGTTTTTAAATCGACCCTGATATCTCGTTGTAAGTTCTTTTCCCTGCGGTTTGTATTTTTCGATATTCTTTACAAAATTGTCTGTAAGCACATGATTCGCGAATTAAGCTCGTGAGCTCGTTAATCCTCGACAGAAGAATAATACGTAACTATTTTTATTGTGTGTTTTATTGCTTTATATTATAATAAGTTTCTTCAAATGAAACGCGAGCCAGATAACGCATGTAGTCACGCGAGATTGTTATAATATATCACCTCATGATATTCTGGATTTCTCTCCATTGTACAACGTATATGCAATAACGCGGCGATTTATTAGAAGCGTCATATATCGGATGGATCAAACAATCCGTTTACGTCTGATGTAGATTTTTCGGTGCGTGTCGCGCGTACCCCTGCAACGTTCATTTATCGATTCGCCGAGGCTTAATTCATTTCGAGGGTCGCGGCGAGGGGGAGGAAGGATTGTTATTCGAGAAGGGATGAAACGATGCGAGCAACAGTGCCCCTCTCTCCCGTCCCTGGTTCTCCCCCGATCCCCCTCCGCCGTTTCCCACCCCCTCGCCGACGCCTCTTGCAAACCAGCCCCGCGTGAGGCGCATCGAGTCGCGGCCGAACGATCGGACCGCCAATATTTGGCAATTACGAAATATGAGTTTACATTTAATAATTGCGGTAAACACCGGCGGACGCGTCGAGTGGCCACAGGGGGTGAGTCCGACGAGATACGGTCGCGACCGCGTGCGCCCGCGTTTGGGGTAAATTCCGATTTACTCCCCCTTCCTCGCTTCTGCCCTCTCGCTCAGAACGAGAGACATTATTTTTATAGACGGTTGTTGTTGCACCTTACCCGAACACTCCGACTTCGCATTAATTTATCTTGCAGGGAAGGCGAAAAGTGCATATTAATTAGTAAGATGCAACGATGTTAATTATAAAAAAATATTATTTATTCATATACAATACATGGTTCACACAAATCAAATGTATTCAATAAATACTGCGTTGTGCGTTACATGATTAATCAGTGCAAAAATATTTCCGATTTTTATATATGTATGTATACAGAGTGTCTATAAAATATGTCCTCTCTCCACATTTCGGAAAAACAAACGGTTTGAAATTGTGGAAAACCGCGAAATACGTATTTTATTATTTCAAAGAGGGTTGCGTTAATTGCGAGATTTGCGAATAGCCCTTTAAAATTATCAAACACGTATTTCGCGGTTTTTCATAATTTTAAACCATTCCCGAAATGTAGGGGGTGGGAACAGACTTTATAGACATACTGTATTATAAAATACGATATTATATATATATATAATTTCCAATTAAGCACATATCTATTTAATTTAAATTTCTTGCACGAAAAGAATAGTTTTGCTAAAATATTTAAAAATCTAGCTAGATTCAGATCCGAAAATAATTTTATTAGACCATTAAAATAATTAAGTAGGATATTCAAACTGGTTATTAAAAGGGTAAAACTTTTTATACCATAACGCATTATGTTTGAATGTCTTACATAATTATTTAACAAAATTTTTTTCCGATCCGTGTATGTAGTTAAATTTTTAGATATTTCAGCAAAGCAATATTTAAAAAAAAATTATCTTCGATATGTAGTAAAATTTTTAGATACTTCTGTAAAACCGTTCTTGCGGAGTATATATTGAACGAAAATTTCTAAATTTTAAACTTCTCTCTTCTGCAAATCTTGTAACTTTTCTTAATGAAAACTTTGGCAGTGCAGTAAAACATATACATATTGAATTACAAAAAAGAACTTCATATTTAACTGGATTCAATTTTGTATGTAGTTGTATATAATTTGTGTCTATGTGTGCATTGTCGTGATTGCGAATAAAGACGAGGAGAACAGCTCGTCTGCGAGATAATTCGATTAATGCAAACTATCGCGAACTCGCGGGGCGCCACGCTGAACAAAGACGGCAGGTAACAGTCAGGGTTATTGGTGTCGCGAGTCGGGGTGACGCAGGGAGCTGCCGCGCGACAAGCCATTAATGACGATATGATCGATATTAGCAAATATTTCCCACGGGGCGTCATGCCGCGCGACAGGCCCGGCTAGATATTCCGCGATCGTATTTGCGATCGGCACCAGTTATCGGCGGCGACATTTATTCAAATGTAATATCTCGCCTTCGAACGAAGATTACCTACCCGGGAAATGTGTCCCACAGGTATTACAACATCCTTCTTCCTCCGAATTACCCTTCTCGCCCTGATCTCGTTGTCACTCCAACGAGGAGTTCTTCGTCTACGGCTTGTATACATAAAGGGGATATTAATCAAAAGTTCTCTACATTCGATCTTCTTAGATTAAAAATAAGGTTACCACGCAAGATGATTAAACTTGGAAACTGTATAAATGCTATAAAGATACCAAAATTTATTTCCATGATGTATGTGTACACTATTTCATGTTTATTTTATAAAATAATTACATAAAATGTTTCTGACATTATAAAAGATTTCTTTAAAAGTTTAATGTATATATACTATTCACAATCACAGTTCATATAAATCAAATATATAATGAATATATAATGAGCCAGTACGGTTGAGATTAAATTTTGGTGCCTAATAATATTTATATGTAAATTTTAAATTCATCTTTCCAGTTATATAAACTAAACTTTTAGTATTTAAACTTCCAGTTATATAAACTGCGTGCTGATTATTATCGGACTTGGGGAACGCAAATAATAAATGTAAATAATAAACTGAAGCTGAAATAATAATATTGGATCAGTGCAAAAGTTCATGCCCGATTTATTATTCAAATTTTAAACAGCTACTATTTTTGTTAAAAATAATATCAAATCTAAGCCTTACTCTATCTGATGACAGAATTTAAGAATCTATTTTTTTAAATTGTGATGGTTTTGATAGAGTTATGAACAATCAAAGTCAAAATATTCATTTTATTTAATTTGCAACAATTCATTAACAAAAAATTGTAGGAACATTAAAAAAAAAAAGATTTTGTAGGGAAAACTTCAAGCTTTTACGAAAGAGAGTCGAAAATTTTTTCAAATTTTTTTTGGGTACGCTACAGATCTACAAAGTGAAAAGAAAATTTTTTATTTTTTTCAGCTCGTAGTTTTCTATATGTAAAAATTACAAAACTCACATAAACTCAAAAAATATATTAACCATTCGAAAGTAGAGATTTCAGGCTTTTAGAACCCTTTTTATTAATTTAAATTTCGTTTATTTTTAACAAAATTGCAGCTGTTTGAACTTTGAATAATAAATCGGGACGAACTTTTGCACTGATCCAATATAATAAATTAAATTGATTGTTAATAATAATGCTAATAAGCATCTTAGAACTGTAAAGAATTTATTGCGAAATTATTATCCCAGCCAATATATACAGTTATGATGCATAATTGGATATATTCTGCATATGTATAGTTTTTTTAAATACCTTTACTATTTGTACCTTTTCTTAGAATTATTTTTTCAACTATTTGTACTTTTCAGAGGACATCTTGAAATTTAACGGAACAAAGTGTGTGTTAACAGAACCAATTCTAATATTTTGTTGCTCATTTAGTGCTAGAAAATTGTGCAATGTAAAAAATTTATTGTAGTAAGTTTCTTTTAAAAGCAATAAATTTAAAATTTAGATCGAAATCAACAAATTTTTGGACAATGATCCATTACATATATTTAAGCAACAAATTTTTTTCCAAATACTTGTAATGCACGTTGAAAGATTTTCTGCTTATTATTCATTTACACTTATATAAAAAACAAATTAGTAAGCAACAAATTTCCACATTTAAAAAAATAGAGATTCTTGTAAAAAGTTTTCTATGCATATAACGATTGTTATATTTCCATTTGTGAAATATAAATTGGAAATGGTTTGGTGCAACAAGCTCTTCAATTGCTTCTTCCGAGTATCCATTTCTCTCCGTTTAATCTTACGCAAGCACCCACGCACGCACGCACGCACGCACCACGCACGGCGTTCGTCCGCTCGCTCATTCGTCTCGCCAATCCCTTTCTAGTTAGTGTCCAACAGTAGTTGAAAAAGTTCTCAGTCCGCTCTCTCGGCGCAAGCTGTTCCACGTAAGATACTCGCGCCTTTTTCCAATTTCTTAAAGAGCCGCGACAATTTATGTGAAGCCTGTTCATAAAGTACGGCAACCCTCCCGCTGCGCGGTTCCCTTTTCTACCCCTCGTCACCCTTGCGGGCCGCAGGGAACTCGGAGGGAGCCACCCCCGGTTTCTCGGTGGAGTTCTTAAAAGTTACTTCGACTCGTGTTTCTCGATACTTATTAGCTTTCTTCGGCACAAAGTCGTCGACAAAAGGCACAATCACGCGAATCGCAGAAGTACACGTGTACGCGCGCGCGCGCGCGCGTGCGAATGGAACTTTATTAATATGTTAGTATTTGAGTCACATGTGTTTCTACCATTTCCATTCAGGGAGGTGCAAATGGTAGAAAAAAGGGGATATTAAATATTGCTTCACGTTTGAATTCTATGAACGCGAAAGGGGATGAACGTGTCGGAAACACATGCCATTCAGAAGATCATCTATTCCATGCAATCGATAATCCTGGTAATTATATTTTATTTACTGATTCTGATACTTTCAAGTATCGGATAAATGAGAAATGTATCCAATCTTGAGAATGATATCGTGATCGTATGTGGATACTTTAGGAAATTGATTAGAGGGGTTGCGAGAGGGTGGTAAGAGGGAGGCTAGCTAGTTTATTACGCCTCCGCGACATGGCAGCACCCGTGCCGGGATGGAGAGAAATCCGTTCTCCAAGTGTTTCTTAAAACTCACCCCTGTTCCCATACCGTGGCGTGCGTGATACTTAATAATATGTAAAAGTTTTATGAAATTTATTGCATTAATCTTTATACTTCATCGTGCGTTTTCCTTTTATTTATAACACTTCTGCTGTTTATATTAAAAAAAATGATTTTATTATGTATTGCCGTTGCATTGATCCTGTTATGTTAAGATAAGACACAGTAAGAAACAATAACGGAATATTGCTAATTGTCATTGTTTAGTTGCTTTCAAAAAAAGAGCGGAAACATAAAAAAGAAAGGATATACGCACAATGATTTTACTAGTTGTATTTAAAAATTTAACTACAGGTTTGAGGAAATAATTTTATTAGATTTAAAATAATAATTACGTAGAATGCTCGAACTGGTTGTAAGAATGTCAAAATCTTTTGAAACATTGCTTATTATGTTTGAGTATCCTACATAATTATTTTGATAGTTCAACAAAATTATTTTTAGATTTATTTCTAGCTAAATTTTTAGATATTTTAGCAAAATCGTTCTTTCTATATTTCAAAAGAACATATTTTATTCCTCTATAATCAGTTATTACATCAAAATTGCATTTTAAAACTAATGATTCAACATATTCAAACTTATTTTCTGGAAAACTTTATTTATTAAGTTGTATCGTTGTTATAGCAAATGAACGATATATCTTAATTTAGTGTTCGTAATTTAAGAGTCATCACGTGAGTGTATTCGGTATACAGTGCTCTAATAATTCCGAATGAAATGTTCAGACCAATTTCCCGTGATTCACACCGATTACAGAATGACGCATCGAATCTTGAACTACTTAATTGCGAAGCGGAAGAATTTCTTTCGTGTCTCCCACCCCAGGACGTGCCGCGAACGTTGAACGTCGTCGACGATCGAAATCGCGCCGTCACAACGTCGCGTGCGTGTATTGTGTATGTGCACGTGTCGTTTTCTACGCTACCCTGTTAGGTGCTCACGGCATCCTCCACTTGGTTGAAGGGGGTCGGGGCGTAAAGAGCCGGCAAGGAGGGTTTCTACTTTCTTTCATTTCGATTAAAATTCAACGTTCATCGGACAGCCCGTGTAATTGGCCGAGATCTCTTTAAGCGGGAAAATTACCCAGAAGGGGTTGTACAGCATCGAAGGTTTAACAGCCAACTATACGGTCCAAGAGAGCGGCGGGGACGACGGAAGAAGAGGGGGGGAAACTCGAAAAGGGTGAGGGCTCGGTCCAGCTTTCCGCTCACCGTCGCCCTCGAGAGCAAAAATCCTGCCAATAAATAAATTTAAATACATGAATATCTAACCCCCTGCCGCCGACGCTAACCGCCCCGTGATAGCGGCTTTGCGGTTTGTAACGGATATCGCCGCGTAAATAAAGCGAGTAGGATATCTTCGAACTCATCGCCGACCTTTTCCAATTGTCCGTAATAAGGTATGGTTAACGAAATAATTTCTCAGCTATTACCACATGTTGACAACTTTATCCTTATAAAACTTTAATTCTTTAAGTTAAATAACATTTTGTTATTTTTAACTTCCATGTATGTTAAAATAGTATTATTTTAATACAAAACATGTAATTAAAAAAACAACCACATTTAATCAACCCATTTCTGTAGCTAAATTGCTTAAGTTTCAAAGTGAACAACGCCCATATTAACGTATGTATACTTAGTAAACAGTAAACTACAGTTAAATTTGAGTTAAATTTAATACATTTCTTAAGTTGAATTGTTTTACTCCATTGTTTCAGTAGAAAAATATATAATTTGACATTACGAATTTAATAGTGTGAGTCTAAATTACAAAAATATATACCGTTGGAAAACCCAACTCAGCTTTAATTGCTTATAATTTTCATAAAAATATACATATTGTAACAAATTTTTCTTCGATCGAAGCGTCAGACATTAAGAAAAATACAACAATATTAAGCAAATATATGAATCGTTATTAACAACAAAATAATAAGTAATAAAGTAAATTGAAATAAAAAAAATCTTTTCTTTTTTTAGATCGGGTCAAGGTACTTTATATGTTCCTACTATTTTTTTTTACTGTCAGCGAAACGAAATTGATTGAAATAATATATTTTTGTTTATACTATTTCTGTTTTGTACTAAAAAGGCTCAAATTTAAGCCAGAATATTTAATTTATTTTTACACATTGATTTATTTTACGTAATGTAACTGTCGTTCGTGTTAGGCTTTTATTAGCCTTATTTTTAATACAATATTATAATTTCTTTTTTACGAGTCTTTACTTGTTTTGATTTTTACATCAATTTATAAATCCAAGATAATTTCTCATCACTGCGAAATGTATTCCTGATGCGCGGCGTATCGACGCGCACACCGTAGTTATGTCGTCGCACGGATATTTCCGCGACTAATTACCCCCGCGCTTTTGGTACTCGTGCGGACGAAAGCGGTAAAAAGGATAATAACTAAATCTTCGATCCCGCCGTGCGACGCAGAGCACAACCCCCGCTCTCGCGTCTCTACGCTGACGTCACAAGTTTCTCGTGGTGTTTCTATACCAACCCCACGTCTGATGACATAAAACCGTGTAATTAGCTATGTATGCCTCTTGTTCGTATTGGCCCACCGGTGGCGCGGTGGTGCACTTTAGAGGCATGGGAGAAAGAGGGATATTGCTCGTCGACGGGAATGAGAAGGATAAATGGAGGAGAGGACGAGGGAGGCTGGCTGGTTCGGGGATGAGAATCGGGGAGAGCGGAAAGGCGGTGAGAAGGGAGGGGTGAAGCGGAAAGGGGGGCGGTATGAAGTACCCGCTAATTAATACCCCTAATTGCACCGACCCCAGCCTACAGCCACCGCCAGGGCTGCACGTATACCGGGTATACTCGTTTTCAACGTTGAACGTGCGGCGGCTCATCCCACAGCAGTAAAGAACTATGCGGCATTCGTTTGTCTAGCTCGCGCGAGCGCGGATAATCTAAACGGGTTGAAAAAGCGCCGTGAGAGGGAAACATTTTTTTAATTGTTTGACGCGTGTGTTACACACGGATTCGCGTGACGAGACGGCTGCAATAGGCGCCATTTGCCTGACGTGACGTACATATATTTTTATGGTGGCTAGCATTTCTTGCGAACGATGACACCTCAACCACCTGAAAGAACCAGATTATTCTGTATTATGTATTTTTATCTCCATTGCTTTTCGAAAATTGCGTTTAAAAGTTTTATGTGTAGATCTGTCAGAGAACAAAGAATAGATTTAGGAATTTTCCTCTTTTATTTTAGAATTTAAGTGTTAAAAAAAGAATATATACATATATATGCATATATATATATATATACATATATTTTAGGTTCCTATTTACTCACCACTACTTAGATTGTGAAGTTAAAAGCATATACAACAAAAATTTTTGTAAAATATATTCAAATAGAAATATGTTTCTATAAAATAACATTTGTAATTGATAAAATAGACATGTCAAATACACTGAAAACTATCTTTTTGTTCCAGAACAAGCATTAAATTGTGTATTTATTATCATATATTAATAATTTGACAGTTGTCATAGCTATGAACATAGCTTATTTTATTTTTGATTATGCATAATTTCCAGATATATTAATTAATTAATTAATAATTAATATTAATTAACAGGACAAAGGGAGAGTTATATTTTAGAAGTTGGTTTCATCGATTGTAAGTATTATTTAATTAAAAAATATTTTTATTTTAATAGATTTTACAAGAATTTTTATTATACGTTATTTTTTTCGTTTCTGATGTCACAATCTGAGATAGTAGTAATGAATGAATAGAAACTTTAACGTCCGTCTTTTGCATATCAGAAAACAAAATACGAATTAACAACGAAAATAAAACAATACAATTTCCTTGCATTTATAATAGGACCACATTTAACGTTTAATTGATAATGCATAGAAATTAATATAGATAGTGCATAACATCAAAATCTAAAATGACGGATTTTGGGTAAAAAACAAACTGATTTTCAACCAACAATTTTTTAAATCCACACACACACACACACACACCAAGATTCAATAAATTTTGGAAATCTTCTAAATTTTTAATAAAATATAATATATACACTATAAAATTATTAGAAATTCTGTTCTGTGTTATGCAATTCTAATGATTTAAAACGCAAGCAATTCAGTAGGAAAAAAATGCATCGTATGTCGTAGGCTTTAGGACAAAATCGACATTAAATAAAAAAAACAGTCACAAGTGTGCTCGCGAAAATCGGCTCTTTCGAGGGCCTTGCGTTTAGGCGGAGCCGTAAATCGCGATGCCATATTTTCGCCGTTTCTGTTCGCACATACCCAAAGGCGATCCAAAGTTTCGTTGGCGCGCTGTACAAAGAAACGGCGGGAGGGCAAAAGGAAGCGGAAGCGTGCTCGATGAAGCGGGTGTCATAGGATAAGGATAAGGGGAAGGAGAAGGAGAAGGGACGCCCGCTACCGCTGCCGGTACGTCCTTTCCCATATATCGACGGCGGCGTTAAGTTATAGCGCTATCCTGGCAACATGTCGCCGGGCTTGTTCGACAAACTTTTCAATGTCGACATATATTTCTCGCTCGCGCCCTTTTATGAGCTGTTGAGCCAGTCTTTCGAGCGGCTCAGCCGACAGTAAACCGATTCGAAGAGATCGACCTTCGTTTCTCGCCTTTTTTTACGTGTTTGTAGAACGTTTAAACTAAAATTCTAACGGATTTTTTCCTTTTCTCTCCCTGAAATATACATCAAAATCTGAAAATGATCATTGAACGTAAATAAGGTACTAAAAGAAAACAGTTTGTTCTATGTTGTAAAAAAAAGTATGTAAAATATTTAAATAATAATGGTATATAACAATAATAATATATAATATTATATAAATAATAATAATGTGTAAAAATTACACAATTTATAGTGAAAACATAAAATTGTAATATAATCACAAGGGCTACGAAAAATTGTACACAATTCGCGAATTATTACGTAAACATTTCTATAAATTTAACTTATTCAATTGTAAATTTACTTTTGTAAATTGTTTAATTATTATAAAAAAGCCTAATTTGATTTTATTTTATTTTTATTTGTAAGTTGCAGCTTTACTTTATATGATATGAATTTGATATGATCCGATAAGAATAAATTTAATTAAATAAGAGAATTTCTATATTGAATCAAAGTGGATTTTGATTATCTTTTTAAAAGTAAAATTATCTACTAATCAGTATAATTTTACATGAAATTCTTTTTTGTAGTATACATTCAAATTCGTTTTTCTTAGATTATCGCACTGAATTGTTCCGCTCCATCTCTTCGTTGTATTCCTCTTGCTCGTTTCATTCGGTTCATTCGATATCGTAAGAGCTCGCGATAGCCGACGAAACGCGACTCGCACGCGACCCTCGGGCGGTGAATTCGGGTGCGTGAGGGATTTTAGATTATGGTAAACGCGTTATGGAACGAACTGGTTAACGAGTGCGGTTAACCAGCTCGCCGGAACAGCTCGTGGGTGTCGTCCTCGGATATATACGGCCGGCACATTCACGCGGTGGCCCTGTCTGAACATATGTTGCCAGTTTCTGCCAGTTTCGGGGTCGTTTTCATCCGCCCTTTCATACGGGGAGCGGCGCGGCGCGGCCTCTTGCCGTCGCACATCACCCGCGTCGTCGCGTCGCGTCGCCCGCGTCGTTCGATCGTTCAACGGCGACAGAAGTCGAGGCGTCTAACTGCGAAAGTTCGCACCTCGTTAACGTTATAGTGATTACGCACGTGCATCCAATGATTTTGATGCTCGCCGTCGTGCTGCGACGGGCGTTTCACACGAAGCTCGCTAACTCCCGACTCCGCGATCTACCGGCGATATCGATATTACTTTCGTTACGTCACGCGACGAATAATGAAACGTTAACGAGATATTATCGCGAGTTAGTTATTAGAAATAACAGTCCGCGAGACTTCCCGCCTTTCGCTGCTCTGCAACGAAGGCCAATCCCATAATCGTGTGTTAACCCTCTGAAGTTGTAACGCCAAAATCTATAACAGTTCCTGATGCTAGGTCTGTAAGAACTCATTTAATTTATGTTACACTGCTAAATTTATAATATCAATTTATATCCGATTTGACTTATTTTTAGAGGATGGAGAACTATTTTTAAAATCTTTTTATAGTTTTTCCTCGAATAAGATTTATTATAATTAATTATTTCATTGTACTTTTTGCTTTAAAATATGATACTATTTCAACGTGACTATAATGGCTTTCCCGTTTTCTGTAAAGGTTAATCATTTCTATAGGTCACCATTCTGCTCCTACTCAGTATGTCGTTAATTTAACTAAAACAATGGAATCATACAATTTAACTCAAGAAACGTATTAAATTGGACTTCAATTTAGTTTATTATTTACTAAGCGCGTACGTTAATATGGCTTATTTACTTTGAAACTAAGCAATTCAACCACAGAAATGGATTGATTTACATTTTGATATACATATTGAAGTTAAAAATAACAAAACGTTGTTTAATCAAGGGATTGAGTTACCATTGTTGCTTTGATATCTAACAGTGTAATTGAAACACACATTAATTAATTTCAACGAACCAAAATGGTATAACTTTTGTAAAAAAGAATGGATGCTAACTATATTTTAATGAGAATAATCCAAATTTGCAATTGGTTAACTAAAGAAAATTTATAAATTGTTTGACAGAAATTTACAATTGAGAGAAAGAGTGCATCCAATAGATCTACCGTCAGCTTCAAAGGATTAACTCTAGAATGTTGTCAATATTGCGAGTACAGTATTGCTATTGATATGTAAATTTTATGTCCGATGAAATAGGTCACTCTTAATTAATGTAAAACAAGTTTTCATATATTTCATACTTTTGATGCAAAACATTTATAAAAAATAGACCTTCATATATAAACACAAATAACCTAATTATTAACTCAAAAGACAGAGAGAAATAATAAGCACAATCAAATTCAATTCTGAAATGATACGAAGTATGTAGTCCAACGTCTCCTTATAACATTATTACCAATAAAATATATAACAACACAAAACTGCATTAAAAATTAAAATTACTTATTACGCGTGTTTTTTGTTATAATATTATATCAGGAGATCAAAACTGACATATAATAGACTGAGTTTTAAGGGTTGCAATCAAAGGAATAAGAAACAGGGAACAAAGAATAAAAAATTTAAACTTATCTAAGAATCATATACAGTGGAATACAGTTTTTTTTGATAGATTAAAATTTTTATTTTCTGTTTCCTGTTCCTTATTCTTTGATTATGCGCAGTTTCCCTTAAAAACTTGTCCACGTTTATTCTGCATGGCGAATCGGACCTCCTGATGACCACTGAAGGCTTAACTTAACAATGACCTCGCTCACTGGCACGGTTTTGTTTTTAATTTAGATACACGATAGTATTCTAAAATTAAATATGTTTTACATTCCTTCTTCCTTTTTCCTCCTCCAGGTCTTTCCATTTTTGTTTGTATCGATGTTGTCATAAACGCTGTAATTCCCTTACGAAGTACGCCCAGTGCAAACGTGCGTATCGGAATACTTCCGCTCTTCACGGCGCGTATCACAAGCGCGCAATTATAGCGATCGCGCAATGTCAGCCGTGTATGTGCTAATCACTCCGGTTGCGCGCCGGTCACCGCTAATTAATTGTACGCGGCCGTCGCGAATCAATTCCATTGTCGCTCGATAAAGAAGCATTCACCGTGCGAATATGTAATTACTAATCGATCTGCGCACGCTCTCCGCCGGTTTCAAGATTACCTCGAGCTCGATTTTACGTGAAAGTGGATTCGATTCGGGCGAGTTTCCGGCGTGGAAGCGAGCCAATGTAACTCCGCGCTGCGTATATTATTAACATGTAATTGAATGGCGCAAGCTTGAGACGCGTGTAAGTACGCGCGCGTGCACGCATCCCCACACACCCGTACAGGCAGCATGCACACACAAATACACATACACATACACGTGCGCGCTATCCATTGTGCGAAGTCGCGTGAGTGCCGCAAGTTAATTAAGAGCCTCTAATGAACCAGCCGCGCCGCAAACGACGCCGCTCGCACAACGTTCGCGTCTCGATCGATTAATTAAAAATCTTGCACGACATCGCCGTCGCGAGACGCCGCGGCACAATCGGGGGGGGGGGG
>NW_017300169.1:1204153-1205789 GCF_001594075.2 Trachymyrmex cornetzi
CGTCGCTCCCGATATTTGCACGGTCTTCGTATCTTCGAGACCTCATCAGTAAACAGAAACGCTCATATCCTTGTGAAAACAATAATTACAAAGACAAAAATCTTTGAGAGAATGAGATATAGGAATAAGCCCCGTAAAGGGAAGAATAATCATGAGGACGAGCTTTCTTCTCAAGCAAATTATTTAAAACTTATGGAACTCTGGCCATTTTTAATTTATCTGATAGTTTTTCTTTTCCGGTTAATGTAGATTTGCACGTGGAGTTTTAGATTTTTGTGACTTTTCGTAAATAATCATAATTAATTATAAGTAATTTTACTTTTGTGGTGATAACCCTCCCTCGTAAAAAAAACTAAATTTACTTTGAACTGTGATTGGGTTAATTTAGATATGCAGTTCTAGTGTTAATATAATCATAGTTGCCACCTTCCTGCCAGAGATCTTATTGTCTTGTTAAAAATTGATTGCCTGTCAAAATTGTAATACGTTCTCTAAATAAAGAATGTCATCAACTTTAATTTTTTACATATTTTGATAGCCAATCGATCTATGATAAAGAAGGTGGCCAAAGACAGAGCATGAACTGCGCAATTCACAACGTATAATTAATCGAAAAAAATGGATAATATAGGACGCGAAAACGCTAGTTCCTGTTTTTTTCTATTCAACGATATACTGTTATAAGAGAGAGATTGGTTTCACGTTCCCTCTTTCATTTTTGTTTAATTATAAATATATTATTTAGATACGCGAATGTGTAGCGCGGTCCATGTTCTATGTCTTTGGATGGCAATCGTGAATATAACGCGATATATCGCGATATCTACCTTAATACGCGGTTCCCGCGATACCTTAACCGCTACGATTTGCCCCGGAAGGTCCGCTCGGCCCGGGAGAGCTGCTCCCAAGCTAAAAAGATTAACTTCTATAATACTAATTAATTTTTTACTAAACCACCCTCGGTTTTTTTTCGTACCTACAACCGTATCCCGCTATTAGGCAATTATATTATTCGCAGTAATCGATGACGGCGAGGGGTTCACCTCGGTAAATCCCAGCTTCCCTCCGATTCTAATTCGGGATAGCGAATTCCGGTTTATGTATTTTCCTTCCTTATCTACGCGAATTACGTTTCCCGCGCACAATCCGCGATATTGATACGCAAAAGGATGCGGAGAGACCGTAATATATACCGTACGCGAGCGGTGAGATCGGGTGACTCGTCGCGTCATTTGGAAATTTGACGACGCGAGCAAACGAGGACAATTAAAATTTGAGCGCGTCGCCGGCGGCTACGGTGTTCGGTGATCGTTTAGGATATTGTAAACTGCTAGAGCGCGACGGGGTGAAGATAGTAGAGCGAGAGAGGCGGGAGGGAGGGTGTGCTGTGCGACGATAGAAGGGTGTGCTGCGGGGGTGCGCTGTCGTTGGATGGAGTTAAGCCGAGCCAAATGAAGTAAATAATCTGAATACCGCCCGTGCTAATTAGTTATATAAAGGGCCTCCTCGCAAGCTCGTGGCTAGGGAAGCTTATGCCGTTAATTAACATACCGAGCAAGAGTGCCAGGCGTGGCACTAGAGAGCCGGAACTTCACTCCGTGAAAGGAGGAGAGACGGGGGGGGGGGGGGGGGGGGG
>NW_017300169.1:1205828-1228479 GCF_001594075.2 Trachymyrmex cornetzi
CCTGCCGAGATCAAGCACGGCAGGCAAGAACCAAGGGGAATTTTGCATTTTGCGCCTGTGTTCTCTACTCCGAGAGGGGAAAACGCCGTGAGTACTCTTCGCGGGTACGATCGCGAATCGCGAGCTTTCTTCCCATTCTAATTTCTACATACTCTCGTTGAGCTTGCAAAGCAGTCCGTATGTTTAAAAGGGAAGAAACGCGGGGTAGGAAAATCCCACGCGCAAAGCTGATAGATCTTCAAGAGTTGAATCGAATTAACATACGCGGGAGAAAACGATGCGTGGATTATATCTACATAATTAGAGCTCTCACAAATTTACAGCTTAAATTCGAAACTTTTGTCACAGCTATACAATTTTTAATAATATTTATAAAAGAAAACAATTGATTAATTCCATTACCTCTATACATATTTAAGGAGTTAAGAATATAATGTGAACGTATCCTGTGAAAGCTGAAAATGTTATACGTTGATAAATTATCAGATTAATAATACAAATTATCTGTAATATTAGTTGTTCACTATACATAGATAATAATATATGTAATATAATTTTAATATAAATATTTAATAGATATGTATATAGTATTATTTATAATTATTCGATTATCAGATCCGACATAGGATCTCGCGTATAGTTTTCCACAGCAATCCGCTGAATAATTCTAAAAGTCCCATAAATACGTGCGACGATCTTCAAACGCGTTTTTCCAGGCGCTGGTACACTATTCAGGATATATCTCGTAAAATGCGATTTATGCGACGTTCCAGACTGCAAGACGAGCGTGCGCTCGTTCGTGCCTTTTTTCTTCCGCCGCGGACAATTCGCAATGGCACCTAGGAGTAGTATTTATGAATTTTTTAACGTTCGCGTTACGCGACAGCTCTCCAGCACCAAACCAGACGTTGTTTTTCCTCCCTCTTGTCCGCCCACCTGCAAATCTGCTTAAAGCTGCCACGGCTACCCTTTATCCGAAATGTAAGGCTGTAAATTTCGACGTTTCGTTTGTTTGAGCAACGGATTTTTTTCTGGTCGTGCTTCACGCTCACTGTCGCGCCGGAAATGAACGGCGTTTTTTTTGCGACGGCTTTTAAACGATTATCGCCTCTAATCTTCAGTCCAAAACGTTGTGATATTTCTAAAAATTGGAATCATCGATAGTTTTAATCGAGATTCGTGCTCAGAGATCGCGACGATCGAGAGTTACTGCAATCAACTTAAAAACTCGCTCTTAATTTTACTACGAAAAATTATTTCTTTCTGAAGAATCGAGGTGCGAAGAATTAATGAGATCTCACAATCGTGAGAGTCAGCCACGAACTGCTTTATCCTTTTTTTTTAAAAAAGAATTGATCTGCATTATAGCGTTGTAAGTTCGATGGCGATCATTTGTAAAAACTGAAGTCAAGTTGTAGCAAAAGTTAATTTGTTTCCACATTTTAAAATTATATTCTTATTCATTATGAAAATAAAAAAAAGATCTTTAGAAATGTAATGATTTTTGTTAGATACTGGAACATGGTGACAGATTTAAAAATCATTTAAATCATTTAATATAATTCTTTATTCTTGATTTATTTACAGTAAATCATTTGAGTTTACTGAGATGTTCTCAGAAATATAATCATCTGTGAAAATATGACGTACAGTCCCTGGGTGATAACTGTGAGATAACAATTGTAACGCCATCAAGGAGATTTTGTGATCACATTTGCGTAATTACAATTCTTTTCCCTATTGCATATTAAGAAAGAGCTTGCAAAATTTTCGGAAGCTTCAGATTTTTTTTCCAGACATTAAATTTGTCTATCGAACAGCTACGCTAATCGAAGGTTTAATGGACATTAACTGTCTCGAGGGAGATCGATGGAATCACCGGGGTTGAATGAAACCTGTAAATGCAATTTTTTTATTCAGCGACGTCCGTTAGCGCTAACGATTGTTAAATCACTTCTACTTTTAACGAACCATTAAAAATTGGCGGATCGTCAATTTCGCATTCGTTAACGAGAATTTCGGGAAGGTCGGTGAAATAGCCATTAGTAACAAAAGTCTACATACGCCTCACGGAGGTATAAAAAAAGCGTTAAAAAATTGCTGAAAAAAAAGTTATTTTTTTTTAGTTACATGACTTTACCTCGTCATTTTGCAATGAATGTAATGATCTTATAAATATCCATACTTGTTTATATCTTAGTAAATAATTTTTATTCTTTCGACTGTTCTCATACGCGTAGCGCTTCTCAAAGCAATTCTTCCGCGCAGCAAGTAGTGCGGGTCAATCTCGCATCCGCCGGTCGCAGGCCGGCCGGTGTGTGCAAGTCGCGAACCGCGCTCCTTCTCTCTCGCTTTCTCCACGCGAGGCTGTACGCCCGGAGCCTCCTCGGTAATCCTGAGTTATGGAGGATTATATCATCAATTTCGCCGACCAGGATCAGGTGCAGCGAGCACCATCGGCACAGCCAGGATATATCCGCGTATCTACACGAAACCTACAATCCCCGTCCTCCTCGTTCCCCGTTCTCTACTCGTCGAGCACGTTAACCGCCACACACCACGGCTCGGTATTTTCGCCGATCCTTTCGCAACACGTCTCTCAGTGCGAGACGACTTAACGAGCGTGGATGTAAAAGTCACGTTATACCTGGTCTCGTGCTCGTCACGCCAAATTCGGGGCTCGCCGAATTGAATCGCTGATCGAAACACGCGGGCGATAATTTAGTTGGAACGTAGCGATTACCGATATTTGCAGCTGATAAAATGTGATATAATGTCGGCCGGCTGATAACGTAAATGGTTAATAAAGCATAACGAGGCGACGGGCACCGCTTATTAAAGCTCGACGCCGAGTGCCGCCAATGGAACGCACGTTACTGATTACCGGATTCAAATGCAGTTAATTGCATGGAAAAATTATGGGACGTAATTAGTATAACAAAGTGTTAATATATCAGTAAGGTAGGCGACACTAAAACGTCAAAAATGATCGAGAGATTATTTAGAATTCTTTCACACAACATTGACGGTAACTTTCTCGAGCTTCTATTAATTTTTGAAGTTGCAAAAATTGTTGAATACCGATGAAAAAAATCTATAATCCGACAGAGGAAACTGTGACAGGGCGAGGGGTGGAAAGGACGGAACGTCCGTCACGTGCTTCTAAATATTTCGAGGGGGTAGGTAGGGCTGCCGATACTGAAAATATAAATCCGCTAATATATCGAGAGATTAGCGTTCGGACAGTAGCTCGATAGTCCGCCGTGGATCAGACCCAAAGCTAGCACCATCCGCTCTTCTCTTCTCGCTCCTAAAAAATCCTTTCTCTCTCAAAAAGTTATTTCTTGGGCTTTACACATCTATTGTATTTATTTAACTAAATTTCTTAAAGCGCTGATAGTTTATTAAGGAACAACGTTACGTTACGATATATATGAAAAATTTTAAATAAATATAATAAATAAGAAATTTTTAATTTTATATATATGTATATATAAAATATTTTTATTCCATTTTTTTTAATATTAGTATTTTTTAAGCAATAAACTCTCTTGTAAATTTATAAATATTTATATAAGCTGTTTGTTAACATCACTATATTAAATTGATTATTAAATTAATAAATAAAATATTAATATTCCAAAAATAAATATTATTATAGCGCCGTAATACGCTGATGATCATTCTACCGTTATTTATCTTTGTAAAATTAATCGATCTCTAGACATAAGCCCTACACAATGGAAGAGATATTAAAACATGAATAAATATTAAATATTAGATAAATAAAAAAATTACAAACAGGTTACACGCATAATAGACAAATAAGACATAAAGCACATTATATGTTATATCTTATTTGTATGCATTACGCGTTATGTTTAATCCCTATTCGTAACTTTTTTATTTCTCTAATATTTATTTCTGTTTTTATCCTGAAACTGTAAAAATGTAGGTAATATAATTTTTCTCAAACTTTTTATGACGAGATTTACTTATAGTATTAAAATAAAATGAGCCTTATAATATTAAGATTAATTTTTCTATAGCTTTAATTAAAAACCGTTAATTGTTTACGCGTTATCATTTTGGTATCTGCCAATTCCTGAAATATACACGCAATCCCCCTTCGCGTATAACACGTGATCAACGAGTTCGAGTCGGTTCAGGGAAAGGGGGAGACAGGAGAGAGGGCGCCTAGGGTAGTGAGTTAAGGGGTGCGCGGTAGCGTCCATTTTTTCTCGTAACAATAATTTGTCGTTATCAAATAACGACGTTCGCGTACGTTGGGCTCGCCGTGCGAGCCGGCTTTGCCAAATGTCGTCGATAAATGCCGACGAAATAAAATTTTACTGCCGAATAATATCCACGCGCGAGAGAGTTTGTCGCTATTGAATTCCCGGGCCGTTTCGCAGCGCGCTCCTGCGGTACTACCGGAGCCGCCTATTCCACTTTTCGCGCCATTTTATCGCGCATATATGCGGATTTCTACCGCAGATGCGACTCTTTGTCTTTTTTTTATCCACCACTTTCTCATATTCTTTTATTTTTAAAAGTATAACGTCTCGTTTTTAATTTTATTTTATTACATTGGTCGAAGAATCATAAGGTTAATGAAGAGTTATCGGTAAATATTCGATGCTCTTAAATTCAGCAGATTGGAATAAATTGCGGCATATAAATTTTCTAAATGAAGCAATGAAGGGATAGAAAATGAAGTCTTATGCACGAATTAGTGAAAAAATTCTTTTAGAAACCGTTTATCTCGATTCTGTAATTTTTTATAATCATACATAATAAAAAAAAAAGTAATGTAATGAGAAAGTAACGATACCGAACTATCTTAAGAGTTACAGAGGGATACTGAGGATGTTCCCTAAAAATATATACGTTGAAGTAACACAGAAAGAACAATTCTTTTTGCTAAAGGATTTAAAATTTTGCTGGATACAGATCTAATAATTTTGTTGGGCCATCAAAATATTTTTATTGGAAACTCAAGATTGGAAAAATATCAAAATTTTTTGCAGCATTATTCATCATGTTTGAGTTTTTTGCATAATTATTTTGATGTTCTAACAAAATTATTTTGAGCTCTGTATCCTAAATTTGTCAGTAAAGTCATTTTTCGAATGACTATAAATATGGTATATATGCAAAATTATTTTTTCTGTGTATAAATGTATTTACACGCAGATTCTTCTGAAATATCTACAAATTTAGAAATCTACAAATCTGAAAAAAATTACTTTGGATTATCAAAATAATTATGTAGAAGATTCATTAGAGAAGCACGATAAAAAATGCTGTTAAAGTTTTGATATTCTAGCAACTAGATTGATCATCCTAATAACTGTTTTGATAGTCCGAGAGAATTATTTTCAAATCCGAATTTAGTCAAATTTTTATTTGATACTTCAACAAAATCGTTCTTTCCATGTGTCAAATAAAAATCTCACGTTCGTATTTTTTTCATTTTTACTCCGTCACTTATACACTTTAATGAATATACTTTTAATTAAATCTTTTTCTTTACGCCTAACTTGCCTAACTTTCTAAGTTGTATGCATCCCTATGCGTTTATTTCTTCAAGTTCAGTCATCCTTGTCTTCGTAGATATTGTGCGCAGAATGGAGCGGTGGTACATAGTGCGCCAAGAATAATGTTAATGAAATACAGATACGATCTCCGTGCGGGAAACATTCGTCGTCAATGGCGAACTATTGTCCGTGCATCCGAGTCCTCCTGCGTCCTTCTCTTGAACGTCGGCGCAGCTAAACGCGCCCGTTCACCGGCATAATTTTAAGAAGCGCGCCGTTTCCCTTCCGACGAGAAGCACGACGCATTCGTCGAGCCGAGAGGATGGGAAATGACTGCGGAAATGGAAGACCAAAGTCGCGCGTGTATTGCGATGACGGGGTCAATAGTTTCGCCGACGCCGATTTGCACTGGGGAGAGCGTCTGCTAAATAACGTGTAAACCACCGACTCCGTGGGCTCGATACGAGAAAGTTACCAACCCGCCACCCGCGCGATAAGGAATGCGCGATACTCGCGAACTATGAAGATCGCGGCATTTAATGGCGCGCGAGTGCCATTGAGGGAGGGAATTTAAGTGTTCGCGAAAATAACGCGATTGATCTGACGACAAAGCCAGCCAAATCGTCCACGGGGTTTTACGATTGGCGTCTTGTTCCGAGCGTATTGAGTTTATCAGCAGGAATTTCAGTTGAGGATAGAAAATATCGAGGCATTAATTCCATCGTAAATTTGTCTGAAATAACGCATTTCGTCGCTGCAGCAATAGAAATTGAACAATTGTGTCATTCGTGTGACGTCATTCTTCCAAAGGAAGGAGGTCAATAAGGCAGTTTCTTTTTGGGAGTCAATAAGACTCTCTACAGATTTCTATTAAACAATTTTTTTTGTATTATATGATTTAGAAATGTCAAAAATAATCATTATGTGAAAAAAAACTCTATCCATAAAATCCTAATTAATTAAAACTAGTTTAAATATATCACTATGATGATACTTAAGCCCTTTTTAGGACTAATAAAATATTTTTATTTTCATCATATACTATTCTGCCATCATATTAACGTCATTTTAGACTATTTATCGTCTCCAAGGTAAAGGAATTTTGTAAAGTTTTCTGGAAAATTAAAATTATTAGCTTTAAATAAGTTTATACGTACATTTCACCTACCTATTGAAAATATTATTAATTTGACCATTTTGACTTTCCGTTTGTCCGAAACTCCACCTATGCTCAACTTAAATTTTTTTTAGATTAATATCTTATCATACAGCATCATTTGACATACAATTCGATTCGAAATTCGAGGGCCACAAGATATATAGGCTAAAAAACTCATATTTTGGGGTCACTCTTTTTTTCTGCAATAAAAGTCTTGATTCAATATAGTCGCGTAAATTATTAATTATGCAAAATTAGCATTCGCGGGTGCGCCATTACGTTCCGCTTGGATAATAAACGTCAAATCACGTAGTAACTCAACCCTCCGGTAGAAAGAAGTCGCTCTTCTCCCATCTCGAGAACGCACTGACTCACTGACTGATTTTTTCAAAAGCAGTCTAATTAAGGGGTGGCTGACACAAAACGTTAATTAATGCACTCAAAAACCAAGTGCCATTAAAGGAAGAAAGTGGTATGGGGAAGTGGCGACGGCAGGGGTGGTCGAAGACTAGCGAGAGAGAAATTACTGGTGCGGCTGGAACGAGCGAGACGTCGCGACGCCCGCGACGTTCCGAAGAGAGACGGCAACACCGTTTCAGGACGAGAGGTACCGAGAGGTAAGAGATAGGGATAAAGATTATATAGGGTGTCTCATTCCTTGTGCTGAAAGAAAAAAAAACATGATGCTAACTAATTCAATATTCCAAATTTTGATTCTGAATTAGATAGAGGTGCAGAAATAATAGAAACTTTCAAACTAACATCAAATTTTCAGTATTATTGATCAATTGCGATCGCAACATCGCATTTTCAGTCTTCTAGGCAAAGAAGCTTTTCTTAGAATCACATCTACCAGAGAAAAGGTATAAATATGCTGCATGAATGAAGCACTTTGCCATAAGTCATTATTTCATTATTAATCTCTGTAAAAAGTAAACGTTAATTAGTAATCTTCATCTTTACAATCATCTCAATCTTTGCATATGCGATCGCAATTAAAGGGATTTAATATTAATTAGACTTGATTAAAATTTTAAGACTCAAGAGCGTTATCAGAATATTTAATGTTGAAAATTATAAAAATAGAATTTTTAATCAAATTTTTCAGAGAAGTCCCATTCGAAAATTCGTCAAGGAATCTGCATTTGAGAGAAAACGCACAATTTTATGAAACACCCCGTGAATAAAGAAGATAGAGAGAAGGAAAGAGAAACAGAAAGGGAGGGAGAAAAGGGCTTAAAAGTTGAAGCGAAAGCGCCAGTAGACGCAACCCGCTCGCGAGCGGACGAAAGCAACCAGCAGGCAATTCCTAACGGGTGGAAAGATATGCAAATGCGCGTGAGGGAGACCGCCGTGGGTAATGCCTGCCTACCTGGGCCGCGTAGCTGGGCGCAATAATCATTAAAAACTAAAATGCGTGTTCCTATCCCTCCGCTCTGCGTGCGAGCAAGGAGAGCGGAGCGGAGCGGAACGGAGCGGTGGGAAGAGGAGCCGGAGCGACGCGGTGCGTCGACCGAGGGACCAAACTTGGGTCGAGCTTAGGAAGTTGAAGCTCTCGGGGAGGAAAGCTCCCGTGCGCAGGGGCTTGGCGCTAATTTTGCAGTCGTGCGGCGAGGGTAACGCTCCGTATAGGATACCTCTGGGAGTGTCGTAGGTATGTACGTACGCATATACGTACCCATAAAAGCGAGAGATCGATTATGAATGTACGTCGTTAGGTGGTTTCTTTGGCGTCCTGTGCGTGCGACGTAATATAATACCAAGATAAACACAGGCTAAAGGGAAAAAATAATAGTTCAGACCTCGTAATGATTTCCTGAAGTGAATAAAATGATTATAAAGGGATTAGAAGAAGCAAACTATATGTGCGTTTTGAGGCTATCGTTTCCAGGACGTATTTAAAAGTTATTTCTTTCAAACCTGGACATAAAGCTTATTCTTTTCAGCTGAACTTCTTGCATGACTCATTTTTTTTACTTCGTATTAGAAAATAAAAAAGAAAATATGATAGGCGATTCTTAGTTATTAAAAGATCCAATTTAAATCAATTTCTTAAATCTTTTTAAGTCTTTTAAGTTGTTTTTATTTTTAACTTTTAAGTGTATTATTTTTGTTTTTAACTTCTAAGTGTTATTATTATTAAATTTTTAACTTAAAAATGTATTAATTTGATTCAAAATATGTTTGATTAAAAACCATATCTAATGAATCCATTTCTATGATTGAATAGTTTAGGTAAAAGATAAACAGCGTTCATATTAATACACTTAATATACTTAATAAATATCTAATAAATTATATAATTATTATATACACTTAATAAATAATAAACTAATCTCAAATTAATAAATTTCTTGAGTTAAACTATTTAACATCATTGTTTTAATTAAATCAACGATATATCGAGTTGAAGCAGTGACGATCTGCAGGAATGATTAAAAATAACTCAAATTGATAATTGTGCAGTGAGTTATATATTTAGCAGAGCTAAACAGGACGTTTGAACGAGTTGACGCAATTGCTTGCTACAGAACGAATTAATTTTCTAATGCTAATAAATCTTTATCACGAAAATCGAAGAAGATCTTCAAGATTATAAATTGTATTTCTAAGTGCGAAACGTAGATCAAAGCTGATTTGCACTACAATCGCAACCGCATGATTCGAAATAGACGAATGAGGTGAAGCTGAGTTAGCTCAATGCCGGAATTAATAGAGGGAGAAACGGGAGTGCGCGCTCTTCTAGCACTACGGAAGAACCATTAGCTCGATTAAATGATTAAACGGCGCTGTTAGCGATTTGCCACTAATTAGATCAACGAAAAGTATGCGACAGCATGATTGCCTATTTAGCAAATGATTTTTCTATATTAAAAAATATATAATATAAGCATAACTTTTTCCTTTCGCGTGCTTCCCCGAATTTGTACCTCGTTTCGCAGCCTTATTTTTTTCCAACTATTCCTTTAAAGAAGAATGAGTCTCTATTAGCACGCTGTCGGCCGTAAGAAAGGGTTAAAAGCTTGGTAAAACTCGTGCGAGCGAGCGAGTGACGCCAAGCGAGCTCAGAGTTTCAGGATCGAAACACGGGAACGCATCGGCCGAGGCATTAAAGCGGCCAGCTCCCGGGGAACTTCATTTAAGAGTCCTTGTTTATAAACTGAAACAGGACGCGGCGGAATATAATTCCGCTTCTAATTACCCAGAGTGCTTTGCTTCTTTCACGGAAACCGGGCCGTCCCGCTCGCCGCCGGCCGTAGGACGGACCGGTAAAAGTTTCGTCCGGAGAAGGTCGACGATAATGAGAAAATTCGATCGCGCACTGGTCCAGATCGGACGATTGCACTGCGACCGGCTCCATAAGTAAAAACCTAATAAATAGCCGGAAGAAGGACGGAGACATGGGCGCGGAACGAGAGAGAGAGAGAGAGAGGGAGAAAGAGACAGAAAGAAAAGAGAAAAGGGGGCGGTACGCGGATAGGGGAGGAGAGTCTCTGATAATTAAGACCGTTAAAGAGAAAACGAGCGGGCGAGCGAGAGGCAAAGCGGCTGCTTTCTCGGTCGGTACAGTACATCCTTGCATCCTCGAGATAGCTAATTAATTTAATTACCGCCTTCGCCAGATTTACCTCCCGGCTTGCTGCTGTTCGCCGCCGTGCTGCACCGCACCGCGCCGACACCCGCCGTTCTCTGGTCGACGAGAGTGATTCACGTTTCACGGCTGTGGGATAACAATTCGCTCGAAACTCGCGCATCGCCAACCACCCTGGATGATTCGACTCAGTTATGACTCAGTTACGTGTATACCAGGTGCCCCAGTGTCGCCGACAAAATTTGTACGTAAAGCGAAATAATTACGATAAATGCTATATTTTTATTTCTTCACGTTAAAAGAATGCATTAACGTTCTTTACAAATTTTTAATTTATTATATTTGTATAAAATAAGGCAAACGTCCTAATGACTGAACTAAAATAAGAAGGCATATAATAAGTATTATTATTGATTATCTATTAATTAGTGACATTATAAAAGAAATTAATATCCTCAACTTTGTTTTATCGGTCGTCGAAAAATACTTCCATATAAATTTTAAAAAAGAACACTTAAGTGAAATTTTATTGATGTATTACACCATATCTATTGTACCAGTAACTACTAATGTACTGAACTTGAACTTCTAATAAAATACATTTTTTAATTTAACTTTCAGTTTCTTATAATTATGAAAAACACTATATGTTTTGGTAAATACAATATTTTAACGATATATAATGTTTATAAAAATTCGAAAATGTAGACACTATTGCTGCATTCGGTTTCGGTACTCACTTAATTCTGTCTTTATTACTCATTATTTATGAATAATGTCTTGAAAAAGGATAGAAGCTTACAGAGTATAAGCATCAAAAACGAACATAACCAAAGTCTTATATTGAGAAAAAAATGTATCAAGTTTTATATATAATAAAAATTTCTTTAAATATTTACTAAATGTGAATATATATTTATTTAATAAGGGTCATCCATTTTATTTAACTATCACTTTTTATTTAATAAATATTTATTTACCGTAAATAAATGTAAATTTTTGGTATTATTCAAATATATATTTATTAAAATTTAATATCTAAATTTTTTCTCAATATACTCAAGTTCGTAAAAAGATGAATAAAAATATAACTGTACCTACGAAATTTAAAATGAATTTTTTTGCGATAAACTGCAATCAAAATTGTGTTTTTATTACTTATTTTAATACTAAATATTTAATTTCTTCTTTTTGATCTGACATTTCTCTACTGTTAACTTTTATTAATTATAAATATATTTTTTTGTAGATTTTTCTATCACTAGACATATTCAGTTATTAGGATATTTAGTGTTTACTTAGTAAAGACACTATTTAATTAATTTGATGACGATCGTTCCTGAAGAATAAAAATATTTTTACATTTCATGAAGAATATAAAACATATTGTTTTAATTGTGTGAAAAAAAGAACAACTTTGAAAGTTATTATAAAAGTTGTTTTATTCGATTTTTCGAAATACACAGAAAGACGCATATTTCCATCAAAATCTCGAGACCAATTTTTTCACTACGTTATCGCTGACAAAGTAAAAATCCAACCAAAGCATCCGTGGTAAACATTGGTATTTCGAGTGAACGTCCATGGTGCGTATGAGATCATATAACGAACCATAACGGTCTCGGTAGGACTGGCCCGTTAAATTTAATGTTTATCGACGATAGCGGCCGTAAAATTTAATTAATCTAAAACTGATTATGAGCAGGATGAAAAGGGGAGGCAGAACGCTGATTCCATCGGCGGCGATCGGCCCATAAGCCCCGCGGATGACCAACCATAACCCTTCGAGTACATTTTACTTCACTCCGCGGACCTGACACAGCAGACGGCAGCCAGGATAACGATTTGATCCGTTCACTACCATCAAGAAGCCTATATCGATTTAATCTGTATGATCTTCATGCGGAACGATCTATGACGATTCTCACATCATATACGTATTTACGTTCCTAAATTAATTATAATTTACAGAAACGTTTTCGAAATTCAAAAAATAGTTTGCGTGGCGCGATGATAGATCGAATCAAGTCGCCATCGTCTTGCCTCTTACTAATTCCGGTGGCCTACCAGCCATAATGTCCCCAACATGCTCCCCTGGGTGACATGAAAGCATTCCCTTTAACAACGACGAATCGAGCCGCAAGATAGGCGATAATCTTACCGCGATTACGCTAAGGAGACCGAATAATTACGTGCGGGCAATTCGATTTTAGGCCTCGTCCCCTTGATCACGATAAAATATCCCTGGTGTCTCGCCTCTCGTTATCAACTGATAAATCCAGACTCTAGCAGTAACAACAGTATCAGGGATTGGAAGTAACGCCGTTATTTTTATCGTTACTTTTTATAATAACGATTTGATAATAACGTTGCAATTTTTTATGACGTAACGATAACTAATTAAGAGCAAAGGTTTAGAAAACATTATTTTTGGAAAATATCTTGTCAACATCACGCGTTGTTTATTGAAAAAAGGTAACTCCTTACTTGTTAAAATAACGAGTAAAAGTAATAAGTCGACACGTTACAAGTATTTATATAATAAGGAGTTACTTTTTTCAATAAAAGGTATAATGGTGACAAGTTACTTCTTAAAAGTGAGAACTATCTCAAGAAAGACTGTCCCAATCTTAGCTTTTAGTTAGTTATTGTTATCATTACACGGAGAGAATTTTTCCTTAGAGTTTTCTTTGATAATATGACAGTTGTGGGACAACATTGTATTTCGAAGACTTTTAATGTAAATCTCTCTCATTTATTAATAAAACTATAATAAAGTATAAAATAAGTTTAATCAATTTTACTGAAGTGCATGGTAAAAATCTTTAAAATATTGTAATGTACCACAACTACTATATTTTCAGGGTAAAATTTGAAAGAAAATTCTCTTCGTGCATAAAAAAATAACGTCATTGTCAAATCGTTATTATGGAAAGTAATAGCAAAAGAAATTGTTTCCTACCTATTATTTTAATCAATTCGCATAATCGTTGCTGGAGAATTTGAAATAGGATTAAAATTAATTTTACAGAGTAAAAAATATTTTTTATTTGTGTTAAACCGATTAACAATTTTTTTTAATTTTTGATATATCCGAGTGTTAAATTATGATTGTGTTATTTAAATATTTTGTTAAATTGATATATTCAACATTTCTTGGTATTAACATAAATAAACAAATGACATAAAAATAATATATTTTAAAACGTACATTTTTATAGATAAAATAAATGAATAAAATATATTGATTTATCATTATATAAATGTCAATTTTATTGAAAAAATACTTCCACAAATTGCTTCCAAATTAAATGTTATATTTTTTGTATTAATTTTTGATATAATATTTGTATTATTTTATAATATATTCATATTTGTTAAATTAATACAAAAAGAGTAGACCGTTTGAAACACGTAAAATGTGCTAAATTTAATATTTTTTCAACTGTATATAATACTTTCGATATTTACGCGGATTTATTAAAACAGAGCAGTCCGTTCCAAAACTGAAATTTTCAAGCCATCTCCATAAATTCGATCATTTTCTCAAACTGACAAGGCACATTTCACGTGACTAACTCTTGCCGACCAGATGCGAAAAACTTGGTAAAAACGCCAGCACGTAGCGGGTGTTAAAATTAACGACGTAGTAACAAAGTATTGTAAGACTCGATGCCACGTGCTTTCGTGCCGTACGCGTAGTTTCAACCGGACTAGACCGAAGCTCGACGTAAAGGACGATGTTATATTGCCGAGCCGCATCGCGGTGATCGAAATCAAATGTTTCCAAGTAGCCGGAGCCGTGAACGCGAGCAGAAAATCTACGAGTGGTAGGAACTCGAAGTGAATAGACGCGGCGGGAATCGCGGTGCTTCGAATCTGACGGGCTCGTAAGCCGTTTGCCCTTATCGCCCATCGTCCGTTAAGAGCCCTTGGGTACACCAGAGGGATACGTACGCCTCGTAGAAGACAGAGGAAACGAGGTATTCCAAGATCGTTAAGAGCACGAACTGCAAGAAACAGCGAAACGTGCACCCGTGTGAGATAGCTATAGCTCGAAAGCCGAAGAGAACTACATTTCTGAAAATTACGTATACGGAAAGAATAATTTTCTTGAAGTACCTAAAAATTTAACTAGTTATAGATCTGTGAAAATGATTTTGTTGGATTATCTAATTATGTAGGAAACTCAAACTTGATGAGCTGCAAAAAAGTATTGATACTAGCAATTCAGAGAGTACATAACATTGACAAAATTTCACTTTTCTCATATTAACCTGAGAAAAATCATTTGGAAGTTTCTTATACTTCATCACGAGAAAATGTGAATTGTTATAAAATATTGTTTGTATGAATATTGTTTAACTTATTTTCTTTCTTATTTAATAATTATTCTTCACGAACTTTTAAATATGCAATTCCGATAAAAATGCGCAATAAAAAAGCGTTATGTTAATTAAAATTTTTATTTTTTAGAAATATAATGCCATAATATATTGCTAATAATAATGATTTTAATTGGGGTGTAAAAACATCCTTGGTGTCGTTTACATAAAAAAAAAATTAGACGATTATTCCCGAGTTAAATTGACTTAATAGAGTGTTCTTATATTATAATATCTTTTACGCTGATTTCAAATCTGTTTGCCTTTTAGGAGAGCAAGCTTTTTTGAAAAACGTGCATTTCAAAATTCGTCTGTTTCTCTGCTTAAACGTAAACAAACTCATAGAGAATAGCTATTGAATTTAATATGCTTTTTTATTCATTCCAAAAAATTAAAAAATAAATAATTTTAATTAAAAAATAATCCCATACAACGAATTGTTGTTAGAAAAATATATGTTTCTAAAAAGAAACATGTACGTTTCAAAAAATTCAAATCCACAGAATATATTCCGATAATCCTATATATTTTCAGAATTTGGATGAAAGTACAAAAGATTCAGCCAAAATTATCTACTTAACAAAATCTATCAATGTAATTATTTTGATGTTTTAACAAAAAATATTTTCCGATTTGTATTTAACTAAAAATTTATTTTAGATACTTTAGCAAAACTGTTCTTTCTGTGTAGTAGCATAGACGATGATTACTTCCACGATTTAGGATCGATTTCATCGTCCTGGTTGGAACTTTATTATATTTTTGCGAGTAATACAGATAATTTGTATAGTGCGACGGAAATCAAGATGATTGTATCTTAACTCGCTAATACGCGACGCATTAAACTTGAATAAGTGCGGATATACATTTGCGATAAAACAGCAACGAGTAGGCGAGGAGAGAAAGGAGCGGGGGAAAAAAATATTCGTCGTTCGAGGAAGTGGCGGTGTGGGAGGGAGTGGAAAATGCGGCGAAAATCTCGAAGCAGGTGACAGTGAAAAAGTTCGAGCGACCATTTGGATCGTAATACGCGGTAATGCCGGTACTTAGCGGAGTATAAATAAGCGTTAAATCCGTGCTTAGGAGCCTTAATCTGTATTTTTTTTCCCGAGATGCTCGCCAGAATATATTATCACCCGGGGGACCTTATCGCGGATGGCGATAATGGCGCTAACATATATATATGTACTTGAATAAATATAGCGACAGGAACTTCTTAAAGGAATAGACAAGGAGCGAAGTCCTTCTCTTGTGGAAAATCTCCCTCTTCCGGCGTATCCATTCTATCGAGCCTAATACGAGAGCTTTCGTAAACAGTATTAATGTCCCGCCAGAGCATCATTCTTATTCTCCAATAAAGACACATAATTTCTTCCAAAGTAAAAAAAATATCTTCCGAAAATTAAAAGCTATAAAAGACTCGAAATCACGGATGTGAATATGATAGAGAAGTAACGTATCTTTGTTTTAAAACTGTTTAGAAATTATAATTCCCAAAACGATATGCATATGCCTAAAGGATGTTTTGAAGAGAATTTTAGAAATTTTTGGAAATTTTTTTTAGGAAATTTTTAGATAATGTGCTACCTCCATGCTAATTATATTCTTTTGCTATTTTAACATTAGAGTTTTTACATTTTTGCTTATACACATATATAAACATATTATAGTTGATTTAAGAATAGTTTTTTTTTCTGTCTGTCTATATTTTCAAATACATCGTATTGTTAAATGAGACTTCGACGAGATGCGCTTTACGTATAGATTTAAGTTCGAAACACGGTACGGGAGGTGACCCACGTTGCTAACGACCGTCACCAGACCAGGGTTGTTAACTGCTGCTGGGTTCGGTCGTCTTGGTTGATGTGGTGTCTCTTCCACGTGGAAAGGAGAGTGGGTGAGAGGGTGGAAAAGAGCCACCCAGTCGGAGGCGGTGGGGAGAGGAATGGCTAAGCTATTCGGAACAATGTCTTGTTAGGCGGTTTGCTTTGAGGTAATCGCTGGGAAGACCCCGGCAGTCGTTAGACTTTCCCTCGCGGACCTGTTTGTTTCGCGGATAATTGCCCACCGATACTCGACTCTAGTCCCTCGTAAAATCCGTGAATGGTCCTCCCCTTTCGCCGTCTTCGGGGGTTGAAGGAACAGTGACGAATGGACGGATAAACAGAGCGAGGGAGAACGATGAACGCAAACTACCATTCACTTACAGACAATAAAATCTGCGGCAGGAAGTTAGAACGGTTTTCGTGTCACAATTATCTGGTGAAATAGAAATATCTAATATCTAAAAAAACCACATTAAAAAAAAGAGAAACAAAAAACAGAACCTTAAAAATGTTTTAAAGTATCTGTGGAATATTTCTCACATTTTTTGATATTTAAATATTATTATCTATATTATTCAATATTTGCTAAAAAGATTTTTATAATATAGAAAACAATAAAACAAATAAATTAGATTTGGATAAAAATGGATTTAGTCCTTAATTTTGGATCTTTATTTTATTTTTAAGGTTTTGCTATAGAGAATCGAAAAACTTTTAAATGATTTTAAGGCCTGTAGAAGCACCCATTTACACATCATAATATCAAATACTCCGGTTTTCGAGAGAACTCGATGGGTCTCGAGAACTTTCGTCGAGAGACCATTACGAAGCAGCATAAATACTCGGTCGCCAGACTTCGGCGCTTAAGTGGCGAGACAGTTAGCACCATCGAGACTATTAATACGCATCGGTAGATCGTTAGTCCGTATATATTCCCGAAGGTAATATTCTTAGTTTGTCTCGCCGGCCCATATTCTCGCGCGTGAGATCCTCCGCAGCAGCCACCAAACTGTTATCCTCGCTGCGGTAAAGCTCCTACCCTGCGAATGGTACTTGGTAATACGATAAACGAGACTTCGGAGATTTGGAGTAAGGAAGTTAGTCTTAACGTTCCTCCTTCCTGCTTACGCATGATTATTCGATCGACATGTTAATTCTTTTCAGAGGCATATAAACGGACAATAAAATCTTAAATCTCAGTTAATTGTCTATCTCTCATGTTAAGTTTAAATTCAGACAGATATTTGTATTTTTAATATGATTTTAACCGTACGTTCTTATTTCTTTCATATTGTATGTACAAATTTTATTTTCTCTTAATCCTCTGAACTTGATGTAACAAAATCTGTAATATTACTAATGCTAGATATGTAAGATGCATTTAATTTATTTAATTAAATGCACTAATTAATTTCAAGGAACCAAGATGACATGAAAAAGATTAGGACACAATAGATTCGTCACGGATTTTGATCTCCTTTAACATGATTTTATATAAAAAATAAGCTGTGCCATGCCCGAGTGTTTTGTTGAATCAAACTTGCAAATAGTATTTTTTAATGCATAAAAGAATTACGAATTAATTATATAGAAAATTGAATCCCGATGAAATAAATTAATTTTCACATAATGTAGCTTATAATGTGATGATCAAAAGATGTCATAGACACAATTGTGTCCTCTTCTTATAAGTATAAATAATCCAAATTTTTATATAACTAACATGAAGAAAATTGAATTATTTGATATTGAGTCTAATAGATTCATCGTCAACTTCAAAAAATTAAACATGAAAGACTGATAAAACTATAAGATTTGAAATTTCACATCAATAGAATTATAACATTTTAAGAAACAAAAACAGAAGAGAGCGGACACAATTTTAAATTTATTTTACTTCAACAATTATTTATAGCTTATTTATATGCAAACTCGAGGTTGAATTTTCCGAATCGAATCCACGTTTGGATTTAACTCGAAAATATTTTACAATAGGTCTGAGACGACCTGTGTAACATAACCAATAAATGGTATGACGAAAATGTTGGACAATTACAATATACATTTATAGGCTTACGCGATCGAAGCTCGCATAATTATAATTTTCTACCAGTGCGCGCGCGCTCGCGGAAATCCGGCAAACGGAATATTACAAGCATCGAGCATGTACAATTCGGACTTCATCACTGATTTATGTAACCGCGATATAACGATGCTATTATATCGGACATAGAAACGCATCGTTGCATTGATTATCAGGAAATAGTATGCAACAATTTAATATGTACATCGTTCAATCAGTCTCTCTCGCGTGCGCAGCAATTATTTCCACATTATTCTACATCGTATATCCTATTGTGTTCTATCTATCTAAGTCTGCACATATGTCCGATGGATTAACTATAACGGCACTGCTATGATCGACATAAACATATATAATAAACATGTTTATTAAACCTTTGATGTATTATTAATTTTCACCTTACACGATAATACCGTACAATGTAATTGGATAATTATCAAATGTTTCACATCATTTCAGATCTCAGTATATTGATATCTGCAGAATTGTAAACCAACATTGGTAAAATAATGCATTTAATGAACGCGGGAGGGGCTTCTTGCATTATTTTCTCTACTCCTCTGAGAAAGTTGAGAGAAATGTTAAATCGCGAAGTTATATCGGAGCCGCGATCGATCTTCACGATGTGCTCCCAAAATAAAATCTCGCCTGCGATCTGCGTCACGAACCGTGGTGGACGAAATCAGGGCGCGAAAAACGAGATTCCGTAAATAATTTGGCGGCGCAGGCGTCGGACGTCGCGTTGCGGAAAACGAAGGACAGCCGATACCGAAGGACGAAAGGCGTGGAACCCAGATCGGAGAACCCGTGTCTGGGATAAGAGAGCGTGAGAGAGAAGGACGACGACAGACGGCCATTAATAAAGCGCGAAATCCAACGGTCATTCGCCAATCAGCAATCGTGACAGTAGCCACGACGTAACAAGTATTTCCCATCAGCGCATTTCGCATGCAAGGATCGCTATCCCGGATCGCAAAACGACCTCTTCTACGTTGATTAGCGGCGATACGCGCAGCCCCGTCCTCTTTCCGATCTCGCGGCGGGATTAATCGGGCCGAGTGCCAACAGTCGAAGCTGTTGTAGGCCCTTCGAAAATGTGTATTTATATTGTGCAATATGATCCAAAAAAAAACCATCATATGATTTTCACCATTGTATTCTTTTAATAATAATTCCTTACAGAAATATATATCAATTTGATACTGAATGAAAGTAATTAATTATTTGTTTTGAGTATTGAAAATACTATTGTTTGATGCTTTTAATATTTCGCATAGGTAATTAATTGCTGTCTTTCAGTAGTAAATTGGCCAGTATTACGTTTTTGTAAAGAATGATCTTTGCTTATCAAACGTATCACAATTCGTTCATCATGCTTTTTCAATTTTTGATATTGTAATTCTATAATAATCTTGATACTATAATCTTTATAATTAAGTAAGTTAAAATTATATTAAAGTTCTTAGAATTAAATTAAGAATAATTACTTCACTTACATATTTCCTTTCTTATTTAAAATTTTATTTCTGATCATTGATTACTGGAAAGAGTTCGAAAAAAGACCCATATTCTGTAACTATTTCTAATAGTATCGGTATCATTACATTGTCGTAGTGCAGGTTTTATACTGTAAAAATTGATAGTATAACGATACTAACATTATTGTTAAGAGTTATAAACGCTTCGATATTTTCATTGAGAAAAAATTAATCTCATATCGGTCAATGATAGAGATTTAAAATAATATGAAACATTTGATAATTATTCATTTGCATTGTGCAGTGCTATCGTATATGAAAATTGAAAATACATTAAAAGATTAATAAATACATTTATTATGTTTATATCGATCACGACAGCTACAGTCAATCTCTCGGCGTATATTGGCATGTGCAAACTTATAATAAAAAGGATTTTCGGTATGAAATACTTTTAGGATCGTATAGTATCTTTTTAAATAAGAAAGTAATATGCTTTATTTTACGTTGAAAAATGATGAAATAATGTATTACCACTTTGTAAAGAATTAAAACGTAATGTATATATAATTTTAATACCGTCTACGTCGAAGGAAGTGAATTTAGAGATATATAGCGACACAATTAAAGTTAAAATACCGCAGACGTATCGACCTGAATCCATCTCGCAAGGTACATTTACCTCGTACTATTCGGTTCTTTAGGAAAAGGTCACCAGACAAGCGTCTGGTGACGAGAAAATGACGATCAAATAGCCCTCGTAGAATCTCCTTTCCGAAATTCCCCTCATAAACTTCGCTACCTACTCCTCTCTATGCTATCGTCATACCGCTATTCACTATCAGCCCCTCTGGCACTCCCGATTTTCCCCGCGTGCCAACGCACGCGTGTACACACACGTGACAACACCACGACACACCCTAAATATCGAAGTAGATTTCCTGCGCCTTGATATGATTAATGCTTCACTCTCAGAAGATAAAAAGTGATCGAGAGAAGAGAAGAAGGGAGAGGAGAAAACGATGGAATGAGAACGAGAAGACTCCGGCCAAGAAAGCGGGATAGAAAAAGTAAACAACGAGAGAATAGACGAGATCGCGATAGGAGATTAGTTGCGAAATGAAGAACATGGAAGAACATTAATTTATATGAAAAATTTTTTTAATTATCGCCTATAAAATGAAACAATTTTAACCGTATATTTGCAATTTTTTTCTTAGAATTTGTTTATTCCATTAATCGTACACAGAAAGAATGGTTTTGCGCTAAAATATCTAAAATTTTAGTTAAATACAGATCTGAAAATAATTTGGTTGACTATCAAAATAATTATGTAGGATGCGCAAATTGATTGCTAGAATATCAAAATATTTTATAATATTGTTCATCGTGCTTGAACCTTCTACATAAATATTTTGATTCCAACAAAATATTATCTTCAGAACTATATCTAACTAAATTTTTAGATAGATTCAGCAAATCTTCAGCGTTCTTTTCGAGTACAGTATCTAATTCCGAAGACTATAACGTGTAATGTCTTTTAAATTCATCTCCAGGAATAAGGGACATGAGAAATAAAAAAAATGTCAGTGAAAAACGAAGGAAAGAAAGGTAAGGCGAAGGAAAGAGAGGAGGAAGAGGAAGAATCATCGGCGAGGGTTACGGGGGGTGCGCAAAGAGAGTAGGGTGCGATGGAGGAAGAACTGCAAGAGCACGATGGAAGGGAACCGTTTGCGGGGGCCGCTAGTGGTCGGCCGTCGTACGCTGCAAATCCCCGTCAACCGCATTCAATTACGATGTTATCGCGAATACAGATGACGGTTATTTCCTTCGGTACACCCTATACATAACGCACAGCCCTACGGCGTCGACTCCCGCGCCCAAACCAAAGGCCGTAGAGGCTCTCTCTGTCTGTGTACAGCTCTTACGTACTAACGACCAAACCGTGTGATTGTTTCAGGATGTTTCAGAACACGGTCCCTGAAACTCGATTTTCGCCGACGATATTAAGCGATTCCCTCACTTCCTATCTCGATCCGCTTTTGAACGTTCATCTCAAATGAAATCGTTAATTTTTTTTAGAATTCTTTTTAAATTAAAAAAATATTATGGCCAAATCGAATCGAGATGAGTAGACATTTTATTACAAATGTTCTGTTTACGTTAATGAAAAGAGATAAATCTTGATCTTCAACTTATTTATTTTGAAGGCTTGATTTCCGAAAGACCGTTGATTGCAACTTAAATACAGTTTAATCTTTAGAGGATCTATTTTTTTTAATTTTATAATTTTTTCTTAAGTAAGATTTGTAATAATTCATTGTTTCATTTTATTCCTTGTCTCAAAAATATGACATTCTCTTTCTTCAGCGCCACATAGTGGTTTTCTCTTGTAAAGATCATCAAGAAATTTCTATAATATCGTATTAGCAAAATATTTTTATACTACACTCAGAGAAAAACATAATGATAGTAACTATACAAGTTTTTTATCTAGAATTACACCGTTAAATAAACTATTTTATCTGGAAACACTGGTAGTGTCTCGGCGCTAAGCTACGCGCAGCGCCACTACCGTGGCTACTTTA
>NW_017300169.1:1228523-1229039 GCF_001594075.2 Trachymyrmex cornetzi
GTACGAGATTATCGGATCTCAATAACGGCTGAACCGATCAAGTTCTAAGTGTGCTCAATCGACTACAACCGGTCGGGATATATAATGAAAGTGTTTTTATTTTTTTTCTATGTGCTTTACGAGCGGAAATATTGCGACGCAAAATACGAATGTGAAACTTTTATATTAAGAAACATCATCGTCATCGTCATCGTCGACCAGGAGAAAATGTCCATCACGTTTTTTCGACACTAGAGGGCTTTTGACTTAACCTAGCGATGGCAGCATTGCACATTCGAATGTGATCAATCACACATGACGGCTGTGATAATCAGCGATGGCAACATTGTCACATATACGATGTGACGTGCACGCGGCGCATTATTATTATAATTAATTAAAATAAAAAATATAATTAATAAAATGAATTAAAATAAAATATTAATTATAATTAAAATGAAATATCGTATCGAGATTGTCGTTGAAGATCTAGGTATTTACCGCGTCGAGGAAGAGGGTGTATAGATATTCAGGAAT
>NW_017300169.1:1229137-1292670 GCF_001594075.2 Trachymyrmex cornetzi
TGTTCGCTATTGGAGAAATGGGTGTCTAGGTATTCGCCGTCGAAGAAATGGACGTCTAGGTGTTCGCCGTCGAGGAAGTGGGCGTCTAGATGTTCGCCGTCGAAGAAGTGAGTGTCTAGATGTTCGCTGTCGAAGAAGTGAATGTCTAGGTGTTGTCTACATGTTCGCCGTTGAGGAAATGGGTGTCTAGGTGTTCGCTGTTGAGGAAGTGGGTGTCTAGGTATTCGCCTTCGAGGAAGTGGATGTCAAGGTGTTCGCCTTCAAGAAAGTGGGTGTCTAGGTGTTTGTCTTCGAGGAAATGGGTGTCTAGGTGTTCGCCATCTCATTCTGACAGGTTTGACTCTAGATAACAAGAGGTAAATGTGGCATTTAGTATTAACCGTTAAACTATTCAGGTTAGAATCTGTCACATCGACGGAACAAAGGAACACGTATAAACACGTGAGGCTAGAATAAATATTCTCTGCTGTTCAATTAATCTCTATGGAATTTTAAAATTATATACAAACTTACCTTTTTAAAAAAAGGGTAAAAAAAGCGTTGGTGAAACTGGCCCAAATGGTTCTTCTCGTAAAGAATCACCATTTGAACCAGTTTCACCAACGCCAATTACTTAATCGGCCGTGAAACTGATGACTAATCACGTTTGCTGTTTAGTAGAACTAATGATATGTATCATTTGTATAAAAGATTTGATATCAACAACTGGCGCCAAGTTAAATTTTACCATTTTAATCCTCTCAAAGAAAAAATATAATAGTAATTTTAATTTTTTTCTTAATTTATTTAACTCTAATGATATGTATTATTCGTATGAAATATTTGATATCAAGAACTGACGCCAAGTTAAATCCCACTTCTTTATACCATGCCAAATTAAAGAAACAATATAAAACAATAAAAAACAATATAAAACAAAATAAAACAAGATAAAACAATATAAAACAATATAAAACAATGTGAAACAAAATAAAACAATGTGAAACAAAATAAAACAATATAAAACAATATAAAACAATGTGAAACAAAATAAAACAATGTGAAACAAAATAAAACAATATAAAACAATATAAAACAATGTGAAACAATGTGAAACATTATAAAACAATGTGAAATAATTATTACTATAAAATATTTTATTCAACTACACACACAAACACGTGGGTTAGCAACAAGTAACCTAAATATACACCATCTTGATTTTTAAGGACAATATTAAGATTAAGTTACTGATTCACATATTGTAATTAATTCTATATAATATAAAACTTGTATAGTTGTTATCTGTATAGTTGCTAGCTCTATTTTTCTCTGAGTGTATATATATATATATATATATATATATGTTTTTCCTATATTTCGTATTTTACTGTTTACACCTAATAAACCCCAAGACAGTTTGGCAATTATCACGTTACTTCGACAATGCGCCTTCGAATTTCGATTCGATGAATTCGCCTTAGAAGTTAGTTCTTGAATTCAGTGTTAGCCGCTTAATGTTTTCAAGGCGATAAAACTTGAAATATAACTCCCGGTCGCGACCAGAATCTCATTCATTCGCACTGTGAGAGTATGTGCGGATTATAGACCGAAATGCATCCTCGCGTACATCCTGTTGCAATCGTTTCCGAGAAAATCTCCATAAACTTGTGAGTTCTTCACTTGACGTTCTTCTTCATTATCTACATTGTACTCGAAACGACGAGCGTCTTTAGCAGAAGAATGTCGATACGAGAGGAACGCCAGCGGAGATGCCTTGAACAGGGAAAAATGGACCAAGTAGATTAATTGGAACCTTCCATCTTTCCACTTTTTTTTACTCTCCCTCTCTCTCTCGCCGAAACAAACACGTGCTAGAAGGAGACAAGCAACGAAAGAGAGATGAGAGCCGAGAGAAGTGCAGAGGGACAAGGGCGACGGAACGATGGGATGGCCCGGGGGCGAGCTTTTTGCCGAACACATAATGCATAGCGAAGGATGACACCCTTATCTCGTGATCTTTAATTCCGTGAGTCGCCGCGAGGGGGTTGCCGCCGCGTTGTCATTTGTCGGTGGCATTGCAACGGAATCAGGGGATGGACGAGGGGGGGGTAGAAAGAGAAAGGATGGAGCCTGCCGGCCGGGCGGATAAAACCGCCACTGCTGTTAACATCACCGTCGGATACGAGAAGGGAGAGGGGATTGGAAATTGCCTTGGCTGATTTCATTTCGGGCCAGATTATTTTAAGGGGTTCCGTTCTCCCTTTCGTTCCTAGTCTCGCACCGCCCTTGGCACCCCTTGCGTCGCCGCCACCCCCGTCTGTCTTCGACGTGATTAATGCGACTCTGGACGTGGACGCTGACGATGGTGTTGGTGCTGGACTGTAGTAGTGCTGGTGGCAGCGACGCGGTGGTTTGAGGGTTGAGATGACGAGTCGCGGCTACTCGCGCAACGTCGGATTAATTCGCTCGAGCACGCACCGGAAGCGAGCCGAGATTGTTAACTCCTTCCGGCCCAAACGCATTAAAGGTGGATATTATTTTTGATAGCATCTTCGCCGATGAATAGCGTGGAGTACGAATTAAAACAACTTCTGGGCCGTTCCCAGAAAAATTAATTAAAGTCAACTGAGTCTCCTAGTACTATCTTTGAATTGCATCGCATAATTTATTATGATGTAGAGTTTATTAACCCGAAAGTATGATTTTCAACTGAAAAAAAAATCAATAGCGTTACGTGCCTAATGTAATTCCACCATACACACTATTAGATATCAAAAGAATAATGGCAACTCAATGCCTTAAGTTAAGTAACATTTATTATTTCCATGTGTTAAAATATAAATCAAATCAGTTCTGTGGTTAGTTTTAAAGTAAACAATGTCTGTACTGACGTATGCACTTAGTAAATAATAAACAAAAATTAAGTCAAATTTAATATATTTGAGTTAAATTGTTTAATTCCATTGTTTTAATTAAATTAACGATGTATTAAATAAGAGCAATGGCGATCTATGGAAATTGTTAAAAATAATTCAAATTTACAGAAATCTAATACTGGTCAATACTGTAAGACAATATAATTAATTATTTATTTTAAGTATTAAAAGCACTGTTGTTCTAGTATTTCAAAAATAGAAATTAATTATTGTCTTTCATTAATAAATTGGTTAGTATTAGATTTCTATAAGGGTGGACATAATTTGACATTTGACGCGAGTTTAACAGTGTGCATACAGACGCGTTCTTTCTATCTCTCTTTTTTTATGTTTAAATTTCCGTATTTATGTCTCAACGTTTCAGGGAAAGTCCCGGAACGTTAAACAAATAACGATTCATCATCATCTCTCTTAAATTGTAAAACTAGTAAAATCCATCAAACAAAGCGATTTTGTAATTTGGGTTGTCATAAGCTTTAACCGAACAATTAATTGCAACGCATTTTATTAGACCAAACGACAGTTTTTTTTTTCATAGCGAACAACGGATGTAACGGCATGACGCGACCGATTGCGGGTCACTCGGCGCGCAATTCTAAAAATGAAACAGCCCATCGAGCGAAACGACCTCGTAACGCAATCGCGGCAGCATAAGTTTTCAGTTATGGGTTCGCTTCCGCGTCGTAACGGAGCCGCCCGGCGTTTTCGGAGGCGCGTATCCGCGAGTTTTAAGGAGTTCTACGTCCCATTATAAAGTCTTCACCGCGCATAATACCATTCGGCTCTGCGGGCTGGCGGGCATTAGGGAAATCGCGTTTCCACCCTTCTCGTATTAGCTTGGCGCCACGAGAGAGAGAGAGAGAGAGAGAGAGAGAGAGAGAGAGAGAGAGAGAGAGAGAGAGAGAGCCGGCTACCGTTTCTCCTCCCTCACTCCCTTCGTTCCCGCCACACTGTGTTCACGCGTTGAATGCGACCTTCGATCGGATTTGGTGAACTTCCACGCGCCGGGACTTACCTCGATTTCGACTCCTCGTGGCACAGCAAAAAGACAGATTGTCGGATGGGAAGTGGAACGAAGAAGCTGGAAACAGAGGAGAGGGTGATGACGAAGGTGGAAGAAGCAACGTCCCAGATGCGGAACGCGCATAGGATCTGCCGGTACGTTGGAGATGAAGTCGTAGATCCTCTCGACTGGAAATGAAAAACGCTCTTGGAATACACCAGGTTGTATTTATAAGAATGTTATATTTTCTCGGTAGTAATGGGAGCTGCCTTCCCCCCTCGCGGGGATTAGGCAGTCGTTAATATTATTAATAGAGCCCTAGGTAAATGATATTATATACAGATGGATAAAAAATGGGAAAGTGTCGTCCCCCGTCTCTTCTCTGTCCTACGTAGGGAGACATTGTCCTCTTCGCCCCGTACTGCTTGCCTCCTGTCGTCCGACCTGTTTCCCTCCGCCGTGTCGCAGGACTTTGTACTAACACGATGCGACAGTCGTCGGGTTCGATCCGTTGTTCTTCGAATTTATAAATGTTCGATGTAAACTAATTTCCCGTTACGCGTTCTTTCTCTCAGATTTCGCGTACCTTGTCAAATTACGAGTGAATATCGCTTCATTCGAATTTAGATAGCAACTTTAATTATTATTTTAATAACTGTAATGATAATTCTCCATCCCCTTCAGCATAAAAAAGATTAAGGCTCATTTTTATCAAAGTTGATTAACTTTACCTCGGTTTAATTTACTCTTTATCTTTTTCTAATTCTTACAAGGAGGAAGAGCCAAGTAGTGTACACACGGATTTCGCCTAACTTTAAATATGTTTTAGTAACTTACCTTCTAATAGACAAGTGGCACGACGCAATATTTATGTATTCGCAAGAAATTTGCAATGAAATTTCTTATAAATCTTTTTTCTACGTAAATTTTTACACAATGTGCATTTAAGTGAATAATTATTCGCCAAATCTTTTGAGGAAATGATAGAGGGTCGTGTCCTCGACACAACCAAACCCACGTGACCTTTGAAAAATTTTCGCGGGCACACAGTGTAATTATGCAATGCATGTAGTAGACAAATTATTACTTTATAACTATAAAATTAATTTTTAACGCACACACGAGTAATATCGAACATGCGCAATTTATAATTAAAAATTCCAGAACTTTTAATGCTCACCACTTGTTTATGAATTAGTAGGAATACTAAAACAGATTTAAAGTTAAGCAAAATCCGTGTGTACACTACTTGACCTCCCCTTGTTAAAACTAGAAAAAAATAAAATTAAACCGAGATTAAAGTTAATCTACATTGGTAGAAATGGACATAAGGTCTATAATACGGATCACTAAATAATAATATCCACGAAAATAAAAGTGTTGCCATTGCTAGCTATGACACGGAAGAGTAGTACATTACAGTTATTTTCAAGCGCAACCGGCCGCGAACGAGAGAAAGCCCGGATGTAATGCGGGAATGAGACGGACCGGTATTTCCGGCGTCGCGGGAAATTGCTCACAGTTAATAGCGTTACGAGCTCGCAGTTAATAATGCCGCGGCGGCAAACGCGGCAAAGAGCGTTTCCGCCGGTCTCCTTTCTGATCTCCGTACGATTACGAATGTATGCCGTTTGGCGTTTGGTATAGATAAGCGCCGCCGTATTTTTGGCATTAAAGCGTTAAAGCTAAGTGACTAAGCCCCTCGCTCTGCTCCGATGAGAGCTCGCGACTGTCGGACAGCGGCGGATTATGGAATACTTAAAATCCTCCCGCCATAAACCACTTCAAGTCTCTCTGTTTTGCTATCGTCAACGAGAATTTAAAATCATATAAATTAAAATAAGTATTGTCAATGGTGAATGATTACATCGCTCATTTGCTGCAACAATTAAACGACAATTAAAAAAGCAAAATTTTCCAGAAAACAAGTTTCAATATTTTGAATTATTAAATCTATTAAATTTTGTAGTGAGAATATATAAATTTAAATTTTATAATATTAATTTTAAAATGCAATGTTTATATAATAATTGATTATAGATGAATAAAAGTATTTTATTTCTTTATGTTTTTTGCAAGCAATTAAAAAATGATAATTTTGTAATCATGTTGTAGTAAATGAGCGATATGCTTTATCGTCGCAATAATAATGTATTTTGTGAAAGCGCCCGCGAATTTCGGAGGTCCAAGCGATAATCCGCCGCTGTTCTTCGCCGTCGAGAGCAGCTGAAGCTTACAAAAAATAATTCGCCGTGACGCGTCGGGCTGTCTGAAACTGAATCTTTCCGCGGCGCTCGCTCCGAGGGGTTCTTAACCTAATGTCTTGAATTAATCTTTGGTATCGGCTGTCACGTGAGCCGATCGCGTCCAACTCGCGACGTAACACATAACAGAAATTTCACGAGACTAGAAGGGCCACGAAAAAGAAATCGACCGGTGCTACGGGACGATGGAAAATTTAGCGTTAATCTTTGAATATTCCGAAGATAGTTGAAGGTACCAACTATCTTCGCTGCCCCTCTTTCGATTTTTCAATTCTAAAATAAAGTAAATATTCCAACGAACGAATTAATAATAAGGTATAATCCGTTGTATTATCATTAATTATTAATTAGTAGCATTACACAAAGAATTAACTTGTCGATAATCGAATAATATACTCTCACATAAATCTAAAACGGAACACCAAAATAAAATTTCATTGATATATTTACATTCTATTGATTATACTGATAACTGAATTTCTAATAAAATAATTTTTTTTTAATTCAACTTTTAGTTTCTTACAATAAAAAAATACATTATATATGTTTGGTAAATACCAATATTTTAAAGAATTCGAAAATGTAGTCGCGCTATGTCTTACCCAAGATGATAAAAAGATGAGTGAAAATATGATTATCTTCTCTGCAAAACTTGAAAGAAATAATTTTTTCAAAAAATAATTTGCAATCAAAACATTATCGCTTAATATTTGCTTACTCAAATTTTTGTACGTATCTTTTTTATACACCTAAATTTCATTTTAATTGTACTGTATTTTTTTTACTGTATTTAGAATTAAAAAATTTTAACTATCACACATTATTGTTGAGTTTAACATCAAGAAGAATAGAAAGGAAAATGGAAAATTCACTCTTTTAATTCACTCTTCTTCATTTAGTTCAGAAAGACAGAATGGGGAAATACTTTTGAGAGATAGTATATATATTTTTATTACTTATTACGGTACAAAATATTTGACCACTATTAATTTTGCCATTTTCTTGCTGTTAACAACAAACATCTTAATAATTACAGATATACTCTTTTCAATCACATTCAATTTATTGGAATATTTACCTTATAAGATGATCGTTTTATTTCGTTTTCCTTTCGTGGCTGCCCGTTTTCGGTCGGCTGTAAAACGGGAGATCGCGGGACTATGGCACGTGTTACAGAACCCCTCGCGTCCCTTTCGCTCACTTCGCTAAGGTCCCTCTTCTTTCGAATCCGGCGCTTCTACGTCCTTACGCGTGGACGACGGCGGTTATCACGAGCGGGACAAGAGTTATCTCGGTGGGCGTGCGTATACTGGTAATTGTTTCGTTCTCTCTCTTTCTCACTTTCGCGGAGTCGATTACGACACAGATATATTTACAGAACGACTCCGCAGCTTGCACACATACGTACGCAATTCTCGCACAGACCCACATTCGCGCAGAACCACATTCGCTCCCATCTCGCTAAAGAAATATATCTTACATGAATTATCTAATTTATCCTTATGTGTGTGTCGAGTGTCGTGTCGTATCTTACAAGACGCGTACTACGTGCATCGGCAAACAACGCAAAAGTCTGAGAGACGCCTGAAAGACAGTCTGATGAATTTTACGACGTCATTTAAACGTTTGCGTTGCCCGGAAGGAGTGTATGCGCTTATGTTTAGTGTACGTTCTGTATGTACCTGTATGCCTGCGTAAATACGGTGTGGCGAGCTCCAGCTCGCGCCACGCGCGTGTCCTACACTGTATTAACATTAACTTCCGTTAAATTTGTGTTCATTTTCCACGATCACAGTGATTTCAATCTCCCAAGACTCATCACTTTGTCCACGAAGCCTCGGATTCCACTTCGAAGTTCGTCCGATTCCTCGCGCATTTGACGTTTCCGCCCCTCCCTCCTTCATTCACATCCCTCGCTCGGTCTCTCTATCGCTCCCTTCAACCCCCATTTTTTTTGTCCATTCCGTCATTCTTGGTGCAACGTATACCTTTCATCTGCTTTTCCGTTGCCCGGAATCCACGGATTATATTCGACGAGCGAAGAGAACTCCCGTTTTAATAACCGCTGAGACACCTGAGCTTCTTCAGAGGCGGCGAAGCCTCGTTTCAGCTGGTTGGCGCCTGCATGGACATCGGGGGTGGCTTCACGGGCCCGAGGGCGGGCCCAGACAGACCGTTGTTGTTCATATCACCCGGTGCCCTCGGTCCGCCGACCCCTATGGTCGTCCCGTTCATCGTCGGCGTGCCGCCTGACATTTGACCCTGAAGTCATAAAAGATTCACGAGACGTGAGACGTCATTCTCACGTTGCATCAGCGATCGTTGCAAGTCTCGATGGCTCTACTGATTGTAAAAAATATATTCTGGTTGTGTACCAACAAGAAGTATTACAAACAAAACAAATTCTGATTATATGAATCATAATTCTGATTACCATAATTGAATTTATAGTTAACTTGGCTAGAATTTGATAGATTTAACTGTAAGAGAACTTTCGAGAACCAAAGATGGGGTGCATAATTTTACACGCCTCTATAAGTGTCTGGCTTGTACTTTTCTCTGGTTGAATTTATCAAAATTCTAATTAATATAATAAGATTTCTTTTTCAGTGCACTGAAAAAAGTGTATATAAATGTTTTCACAATACTGGAAAAAATATGTATTAAGATTTAGTGAATCTTTTTTCCAGTGTGTACAAATTATAAGGAAAAAGTCTATCTCACTCTCTCGCGAAAAGATTATATCGCTTAATTGTATGATATAATTATTAAAAAATTATTACGGCAGAAGTAAAATAACAAAAACAATATACAGGGAAATTACAATTTTATGTGCTCTATTATTTTATTATGTTACAAATTTTTATTTATACGCTCGTATCGCTGATTCACTTCCCGAGTTTGCTTTCGACCATTCATTTCGACAGTTTGTTGGCACTTACGTTGGGCACATGATTGTGCTGGGCCACCGACTGCCCCAGACCTTGATGAGCCTGGAGTGGATTGTGTCCTGGGTGTATGTTCTGACCTGGGGGCGTTGGTGTAGGGGGGAGTTGCCTTTTGATGTATGCTAATGAGGCGGGTGATTGTAACGCCATATTAGCGAACGCTAGCCTCTCCTCGTAGTCGTACTCGCAGAGAATCTTGTTCTCACACAAGTAAAACCGATCGCCTACGCAAAACCTGTAAATAAAAAAAAAGGGAACACGCTATATTGTCGGAAGTGTAGCCCGCGTCGTGATTTGTTCTCAAGAACATTTCATAAATGATCATTGTTTTATTCTAATGGCCGCAGCTTGCATAAAGCATAATGCATAGTGCATAAAGGAATCAACCAATCGAAATTCTTCTTTTCCATCGAATAGGAGGAAAAGAAAGATTCTGATTAGTTGATTCCCTTATGCACTATGCATTATGCGTTATGCAAGAGTCTGTGCTGCGGCCATAAAAATCCACTGATAACAATTAGACTCCCAATTCAAAACATTGATAGAAAAAGAAGTTAGTCCTTGACGTCATTAAAAAGAACGCGTACGCCAATTGTTCGTCGGTCGTTCATCACGAGATTTAAGCAAGCTCCGACAAGACTCGGAGAAAGACTCGAAGAGAACGCGATTAACAAATGAGGCTCGATCCTGTACTCCGGTCGACCTGCGTCGGTTCGTTACTTCAAATCCGATCGATCGATCGGCGCGAGGAGGAAAGGGGAGGAAAAGAAAAAGCGGCGAGGAAAAATGAAAAAGGGAGGGAGCACGAAAAAGGAGTTCCGCTGGATAACGAGCATATCGTAACGTATCGAACAAATAATTATTACCGGGGCCTCTGTTCGCGAGAGAGAGAGAGAGAGAGAGTGTGGCCTCGCACACATTCGCTTTGATCCCCAGCTAGGAAATACGAGAGCGAAATACGAGAGCACGGCGGCACACGGCGCGGCATAGCGCCGCTCCGCGCCGTGCTGGGTCTCTGGCTCGGGGTAGATACTCTCATAATCGCACGGCAAATAGAATTATCGCGTTGCTGCGCGCGTGGCCGTGCTGGCAAGCGCACGGGTTATACCGGGTTTCGCTCGTTTCCCCCATTATACGCGTCGTCTGCTAAATGACGCCACACTCCAATCGGATACCTATCCCTCTCGTTTCCCTTCGCCCCTCGCCCTCCATGCAACCATCCCTCCCTCCTCTCTTCACCCCCTACCCCCCCCCCCTCACTCTCTCTCTCTCACATTTTCTCGATATATCTACCAGCCACTCTACTTTTAATCCGGATTTACCTAATTATTTTGCTGATTAACTGCACGAAAAATACGTTGCCGCTTGATAAACAATAGGAATAGCGTAAATTTATCTTACTCAAATTGAATGTTCATTTTCTTAGAATGCGTCAAGCTTTCTTCTGAGAAAAATATTTTTTTATTATTTTTAACCCCTGGTAATAGTTACTTTTGGAGTGTTATATCCCAGTAGCGAAAAAATATAAATTGTAAAACATAGTTTTGTATAGACATTGTTTAACATATTTTCTTTCTTTTTTAATAACTATGCTTTATGAATTTTTAAATATACAATTTCATCGAAAATTTCATAATAAAAAAGCGTTATATTTAAATCTTTATTTTTTGAAAATATTATCATAATAATAAACTATTATTAGTAATGTGTTTAATTTGTTAAATATTAGTTTGGTTTCTACTTACTTTTTTTTTTAGAAAATTGTGATTAAATTTATATTTATATCTTCAAATATTAATAAATTGAAAAACAATCAATAACATATATTGTATACAATATTTTAATTGGGATGTAAAAATATCTCAGGTGATCGTTTACATAAAGGATTATTCTTGGGTTAATGTTAACAATACGAAGAATTAGCCGAGATTTTTGTTCCTCACAAGAAATAATTATAGCAGAAAATTATAACGTTTTGCCTTTGAAATCACGATAGATCAGAAATAAAACGACGAACAAAGTTTACAATGAACGCGAATTAAACGAATTAATTGAAATAATGCTTGTCGTTATCGCAATCGATATTCCTATTGCGTTTCATCATACGTGCGCGATATAATCGACGGAAGCATATTTGTATTTCACCATTAGTCATTTCTCATTAATGTTGGGGCGGTTTGAGAGGCGGGAAGGAGAGACGTGAGGGAGAGAAAAAAAAGAATTAATATCCGGGCTCCAACGGCAATACTCTCGACGGTTTAAACGAAAATAATCCTTGTAACGCTTTGGAATACCTTTTTCGGCCGTCTGGTTAGAGGCAGATACTGGGTCGTAATTGCGCGGGCAATGGAATTATCGCGTTGCACGAGCGCAGTCATTCCCGCGGCCTTCCATTATGCGCGCGCGAATAATGCCGCGCAAAGCCCAATCCTTTCTCGCGAAAACGGTGCAAATGTCTGCCGTGGAACGATATCAGCGCACACGCTGCCCCGTAATTTTCCACCTAGTCCCCGCCCTCCCCACGCATTTTTACTCTATGCTATGTGATACGTCGCGGAGGTCCAAAATCAGGATCAAAGAACATCAGGAGAAATGTGCAGATATTCCCTATTCAAGTCGATCGTATTGGTCGATTGATTGACTCGATAAAGTCCTGTTTAAAAATTAAAACTAAACAGGTAACATTGGGATGACATTAATTATGATATCTCTTTAGTGTCTAGTCATTTTTTTCATTAATAATTAATTAATAATTAGAAAGTAAAAAAAAAGAATAAATTTAAGATCATCAGAGAATTGCAAAAATATTTTTTAATACTTCTCGATGACATTTATCTATTGTCCATTTATCACAAAGAGAAAATGTAGAAACTGTATGATATAGTATTAACAAGGACAAATCCTCACCTCAAATTTTAACAAAAATTATGAAAATTTAACAATATAATGGGGTGGGGAAAAAGTCTTGTTACATGTACGTAAAAGAACTTTTTCCCCGACCCATTATAAAAGATATTTTAGTATATAATAGTGATGCATTCGAGCAAGATGAAACGAGAAAATACCGATACTGAGATTTAGGCTCGACAAAAACAAATGATTGATACAATTTTCTCGTCTCGATGGGCCGATATTCTCGCTTCTCCAAATTACCGAATTTTATCTCGAGACATTCGAGAATATCGACTATCTTGATTCATTTATTTTAAATATCATAAAAACGTATAGACAAGCCGAGACGAGACGAGAAAAAGAAATGACATATGCAATAATCTCGGAAATGTTTCTTTTAATGACACGAGAAATTCTGAGACGATTTCTGAGATTCTCGTATCGAAATGCATCACTATATAATAAATTTGTTTTTACTGCTCAAATTCATGAAGATGAAATCAAAATTTATTTAAAATACATATATATATATATATATATAATTGTTTCTGATCGTAATTATTCTTTAAAGATAAATTTTAACTCTTTATGATGAATTCAGGACAAAAAAATAGTTCACTACATATCAGAATACCCTTTATGTATAGTCAGTTTCATAATTTTTTAAATTTCCAAATTAGGAATCTTCTCTTGCAAGTCTAAAAATTACCACAGTGACTCTACAATGTATCGCAAGACATCTGCGCGTTTGAAATGAGTTATATCGAGTACTGATTATGAAATATTTTTATTCACGACCATCACGAACGAAATATTAAAATCGCGGACAGGCAAAGCCCTTTTTACAAAGTTTTAATTTCCATCGTATTGAAGCTCATCATCGCGTAACGCTTGCGCGAGCAAGTCATAAACGTTTAAAACTTGATTTATCTCTCGCTCTGCGTTCATCGCAATGAGAACAAATTCGCCACCACCGCCGCCGCCGTGCGAACGCTTTATTACAGCATGAGCGCATCTAGCACGCCCGCACCTACGTAATTGGCGCAATTCCGTAAGTGTTTCCATTCAATTTTCTTTTTATTACGTGCTCGCCAGTCGTTCTCCCACCGCCTCGTCGCACGCGTTTCTCATCCCCCTGCGCATCGCGGGATACATCACGTTGTTTACGGCCGTTTTGACACGTTTCACGACACCCGGGAGCCCGTGATGCGTTGCAATTTCTTCATCCTTTGAAAGTTCAAGGGAGGGATCGCGTCGGTCCAAAATTATCGCGTACACCATAGACAATGTAGTCCTCCTGAGATCTAGTAAAGTAAGTCCTAAAGATGCCCTATTCTATACAGTAAAAAAAAACATTTTATATTTGTGTTAAACATCCACAAATATAGAACAGTCCACTCAAATACTTGTTAAAATTTTGCATTGAATTTTTAACACATTCAAGAGTTAATTTAAATATTTTGTGTTAAATAAATATTCAACACTTCTTAATTCAAAATAATTTATGAGTAAGTAAACAAATTACATAAAAATAATGTATTTTAAAACGTAAATTCTAAAATAAATGAAAAAATACGTGTTAATTTAACATATTATAAATGTTAATGTTACTGAAAAAAATACGCTTTCAAAGTTTGCTTATAAATAGTTTTAATGTTATATTTTTTATGTCAATTTGTTTACATAATATTTGTGTTATTTTTTAATACATTCACTTATGCAAGATTAACACAAAATTTAAGTGAAATGTGTTAAATTTAACAAATTTTCTATTTTTGTATTACAAAAGTCATATATTATAATATACGAGAACTATGTATATTGGATATCGTAAGTTAAATATGCATATAACTCTTGTATATGATTCTTATAGTAGACATCTTTAGGCTTGCTTCCCTAGATGTAGGGAGAGACGAATCATTGTCTATTGGTGTACATAATCTGTCTAAAAAGTTTCGAGACTCATTTTTTCCTAAATGTATAAGTAACGCCTTTTTCCAACATCTATAGTACCTTTTTCGACTACTTGTATGATTTTTTTCATAACGTTGCAAGCAGTATGTTTCGAGAACTGGCCGTGTGGATTTCATTAGATTTTTCGTTGTAAAAATTTTTGTAATGAAACAGTGAGCAATTGTTTGTTTCAAAGTTCAAATCTGAGGGAGTTGACCAACCCCAGATTTCAATTTTGAAACAAATTTTACGTGGTTAGTCTCAAGAGAAACAAAACCAACCAGAGTGAGGACGATAAAATTCAAAATCAAGATAATATTGGTTACTTTTTTATGGTTTTGATTTCCGAAGTTAAACACATGAAGGGGGACGCGATTTGATAATATTTTAAACATCCAAGCGAATTGACTTCGAAATAACCTTTAATATAATGAGCGCGTTACAAAAGATGACTACTGTAAAAGTTTCCAACGGTTGAAAGAACGTTCTGAGCAGTGCATTGAGATCAGGGGGACTATGTTGAAAGTTTTCATTAATATAGTTTATATATATTTATTTCTCGATTTTTCCTGAACCTAGTCTCATAACTTTTTAGATACATCGTGTATACTTGTGAGTAAAAGACCAAACCTGTGTTTACGAGTTGCCAATTATAAATCTGTTTCGCAAAATTTTACGGGCTCCAATGAAAATCATCCTCGTTACTGGGTAACGATCAGATAACTTTTTCTCTAAGGCAGAAACGTGAAAAATAAAAATTTTTTTCATTGAAGGTAATGGAGAAATTTTTCACTCTTCATGTTTCCGTTCTAGAAAAAAAGTTACATTATCGCTGTTCTGATCGCTATGATTGCGGCAACATTAAATCGATCTTACATTACAAATGTGTAGGATGTCTGAAAAACGTCGAGTTGATGAACCGTCCGCGCTGAGAATAGTTCACGAGAGATGGAGATAGAGTCGAGCGAGAGAACGACTCTCGGGTCTGCATGGCAAATTTCAATCTGGACGATGCTCAGATAACTTGGTTGAATCTTTAACAAGGGTAGTCCGGCTGCGGGACAATGGAGGGTGGGGAGAGATCGAGGAGACACAAGGTGGCGAAGAGAAGCGTGCGAAGACGACAACGTTCGGTCGATGCAGAAAGGCAGAAAGGCGCAAAGGCGACATTGCGATTCAATAAATGATACCACCGGTGGCAATGTGTGACCCCGTTAGAGAGGCACTTTACGGGCCGTTCCGACGACGTGGCCGTAGCCCTCAAAGAGTAATACCGTCCTCTGCGCGCGAGCATCAGCACATCAAAATTTCAGCGGCCTTGCCGCGCGCGTCTCGCCAGTTTCTCAGATAAAATCTTTATTCGACGCACCACGGCGTGAATCGCGGAAATTGCGGGTCGAGCGCGTCGTGCCGAAAGCACACATGCGAGCGCAATCCGGATGTCTCCTCGGAATAGATAACCGCTGCGGAACAGGTAACCCTTATCAAATATAATGAAAAGGCATGAGCAATAACGCATTGTGACTGATCGTACTATATTGCTGATAGAAAAGTGACACATCTAAAAAATTAACATCTTTTCAGTACAGCATTTAAAAAATTCTGAACTGGAACGTCTTAATTCGAATAATAAACAATATAATATATTATAGAACTGTATATGTGATAACACAAACTATAGAAATCAAAGCCTAACGATCTAGTTGGATCTTAAATGATTCTTGTATGATTCTTGTGTGAATTTATATACTACGTATGTAGTCCCCAAAAACGCGCGCCGAAATAATTTTTCGGTCTTGAAAACACTCTATTAAACTACCGCAGTAATACTACGAATTAAATTGACTAGCAATTTAACAAATTTTTTATGCTTATTCGCATCTTTGAAACGATCTTAATAATGTTGAATAACATATTAAAATCTGTAAATGATTAATTCTTATTGCGAAAAATATGTGCCTGTAGTCTAAAAGCTTAGGACGCTCGCACGGAATGCAAGAGATCCGGGTTCGACTCCCAGCCGAGGTAATATTTTTCGCAATAAGAATTAATAAAATAAAATTTGATTTCTATAGTTTGTGTTATCGAATAATAAATGTGCAATTTCTATAGCTTGATCTTTCTTCCATGTTATATATACTTTTAATTATGACGTATTCTTTAAGTAGGTATAGGTGATTTAAAGATACGCAAGGTGGTAGTAGGATGATCAAACACTCTTTAAAAATTTTAATTTTATAGTATTGTATCTTTTACTAATATATTATATTAAATTCGATCACTTCACCTATTCATTTGAAGATAAAACCACGTTTTGTGAGTTTTCAAAATTCGAACACTAGACAGTGGACAGCCTTAGTATAATGCAAATTTCATCCCTTATAAAAAAATGCGATATTTTTCCAATGTGTGCAAATATGAGCTACAAGTGTCATCTTTCCACAAAACATATATTAGTCTTCGATTTACTTTTATTATTCTAAAAAATATAAATTTTTTACTTATGTCACTTTTTTATTAACGAAGCGTAATGACTAATGAATACTATTTTCAAAAATAATAAAAAAAGTACTTTACGCGACAATTTTGATTGCAAATAGCAATTATCCACAAATAAGAAATTCCACATCGTTTGCAATTTCGCCGAGTCTCGCGCCGGAATAATATTAAATCCAAGTCGCAAGGGCGAAAGTTTAATCGAGTAGTCATTATGTTTGACCGGATTCGACGGAAGCAAAGAAATTGGGAGGGGAAGCGAATACGCGATGCCCGCGCTTGCGCTAATGCATACGTATGTGTGTATTCGTGTCGAGGGTGAGAGAGAGAGAGAGGGGGGGAGGGAGAGAGAGAGCTAATTGCATCGGTAAATCATCCTCTAACCAGGAGGGTGGGAGCCTAGTCGCAGCCACTGGCAACCCTTTATTCTGTGTTATTACAGTCTAAAGTTACCCCGTGTAATTGTTGCTGTTTAATTGCAAACTCTAAGTCGTCTCGTTACAGGACGCGCAGCGCTGCGAGTAATTGCCCTCTTCAAATTTACCTACCAACCTGCCTGCTTTTTAGCGGCACGATCGCAGGCGCGCAAGGGTCGCACCGAATATTCCGCATCAGGCATATTTTATCGCGAGCTCGCGTTTTAATTGCGCTCGTACATCATCCGCGGCACACGCAATGCGATTGTTACAACAAATATAATGACCGGACTGAGTGCGCGGCCGTCTCAATTTACCTTCTTCGCAATTCCCCTTCTTTTCCTATCCCCAACCCCGAGACAACGTCGACCGGCTTCTATTCTCTGTCTGCAAACGTCACGCGTCCGCGATTCTTTCCAAAGGATCCCCAATGGCTATTCCCCCACCGTTCGAATTCGTTTTTGATCCTGACGTGCGAGCCACCCTCCCCTTACCCCTTACAGGCCAGTTTCGCCGCGAGTCGCGCGCGACCGGGACGCATTGTCGAAGATAGACAATGCCGGACGATAAAAACGTAAAATTGATGCTCTTTTGTTCACATTGTTTGAGACGCTGCGCAACGTTTGCCACACGCCTGGACGAATCATTGCTATTGGCTTGAAACTACATCCTCCACCTCCGGTTCCTGTATCATATCCCCGGTTCTCTCTCCCTCTTTCTGTCGCCATTCTCTACCGACAGAACGCGGCTACAGATTTCCTCTCTCTTCCTACCTGCTCTATCTGCTCTCTCCTGCTTGTTGTTACCTCCTCTCTCCCCAAAACGAGTCACTTCGTCCGTAAGCCAGTATTGTATCGCTCTACTGGCTTTTGTGCACTCGTTTGTACGCTTCCCGCCATTGAATCGCTACAGGTCTCCGCTGCCTCGTTTCGTTGCTTCATATTGTTTAAATGTCGTACCGTGGCCCGGAGATAATTAAAATAACCGACAAAAAAAGTAACGTGCGAGTTTGATAGATAAATCCACGACGATTGATCTTATTCACTACAATTGATTTTGTTTAATGTTGCGTATCTCGTATGTCACCTTGGAGCAACATACGATCTATAGGAGTCATGGAAAGAGTTGATATGAGTGTCTTGTTCGTAAAGATTGATCTCAATCGAACGTGAAAATACTCGATATTCGAATATTACGACGTAAATAACTACTGTCTCTTAAAAGACGAAGTAGATGAGACAAAGAAAGAGAGAGAAGGACGTTTATCCTCGCCCTGAAGCAAGTCCTTTATATCGCTAGGAAACTTATGAAACTTATAAACTTGTATTAGGATACAGAAGAAACTTATAAAGGCAAAATTCAAAACCTATTAAAATTTGGATCTATGCTTAATCTCCCATCAGAGTTCATCGTTCAGTTCGTAATAACTCATTGATTACAAAAAGTCTCAAACCGCGCTAGGATTAAAGAGGTCAATCGATAACGAATATATCGACGAAGTTTTAAGGCCGCAAAATGTCAAGACACTCCTGACACACAAACAATAAATGTAGATAAATTTAACTTTGATATATCAGAATTTGTGTAAATTTTCAGATTAATTTTAATTATTTAGTTAAAAGTAACGATTTTATCAATTAAAATAAAATCTGTCAATTACATATTTTAGTTATATTTATTTTATAAATTTTTGGCAAGTATTAATGTTGTTAATAAATATATTATAAAATTTTGATATTTCTGGATTTCTCATTTTGTAATTTTTATTTTTCAGATCGATTTTATAATTATTTAGTTAAGAATAACAATTCTATTGATTAAAATAAAATTTATCAATTACATATTTTAGTTACATTTATTTTATGAATAGTTTTTTTTTGGGGGGGGTAATTATATATATACTATTGATTAATTTTGTTTGATTATGACAAGATTATCTTTGTCTTTCTTTCCTTCTAAAATTGCTAACAAATGAAATAGAAATATGCTACGTCCGTTACTATATATATTTCCTTATTTATTATGTTGCATAAAACAACGATATTGTAGCGATGAAAAATTTCAATTATTTGTTTTGAACCTTGCTTGTTTTATAAAAACGAACGAAAGATGGTTGAAGTGGATAGCATATCGCGCGTTTTGGCAGATGGAAACTGAAGTCGTGGGATGCGCGAAGACGTGAGGTTTCACGACCAAATCGGTCCAGAAAACGGCAGCGCGAAAGAAAAGAGAGGTCATGGTGCGGAAAGCGCAGGGTGATTTCCCAGCTGACCTGTAAAGCAACCAATCCCCGTTAACCCCTCTCCCTATCAAGTTTGCCTCGCGGACCAGTAGTCTCTTTCACCGTTGGCCGTCTTCACATATGTGTCTACGCGACGCGAAAGATGCATCGCCATGAAAGGGAATAGTAGAAAATAAAGGAGGATGGTAGTTCGGGGTTGGAGGGAAGCAAGATAACAAATTCAGCCAATTCGAGTCTTCCGCCGACTGTCCGGCGCTTTACGTCGCGCGGTAATTTTTAATAATTGACGAGCCCCAACGAATTTCGTTTCTGTTTTTGAAATTTTGTTGTCCAATACAAGAAAATAGTGCAAATTTTTAAATAATTCTGCGAGTAGCAGCTTGCATATTATCGAAATAAAATGTGTTCTCTATATAACGCTGTATTTATTTTTAAATTTTCTACTCTCTAAATTTTTTAGAATAAAATCTCATTCAAAATGAACGAACTTCATTCCAATTGGTAGTGAAAACACATTTGGAATAGAGTGACATTTCACTTTTCATAAGGAAAATGTCTAACTCTAACTATAGTGAATGTTTCATTCGTTTGGAATGAAACGTCAGTGTCATTAGAACATGATGAAACATCAGAACTTGGTGTCTTCAGTATGAAACCAGGAGTCTTAATTTAAAAAATTATTTATAAACTAAATATACATAGGGTGCATTCAGTACTATGACCGCTCACTGAGCGCTCAGTGAGCTCTTGTATTTGTTTGGTCTATATTTTTAGATCCAACGGCCAATCAGATCCAAGAGCTCACTGAGCGCTCAGTGAGCGGTTGTAGTACTGAATGCACCCATAGATTCTTGTATTTTATCTTTACAAGCGTTGTTATTTCTATATAATATTGACTCAACAAAACACGATATCAATGAGACAATGTGACTTGCTCACTAAACTTTTTTGTGCTTGGTGTGTGCACTGTTTCCAACTGTTACAGTGATGTAGAGCATATCAGATTCTGCATTCTTTAATTACGAATGAAAATATTTACTCCGTAACACAGAGTGGAAGAATTCACTTCACACTGCACTATTAGATATCGAAGGAGTAATAGCAACCCAATTCCTTGAATTAAATAACATTTTATCTTATCTTTAACTTCCATGTGCGTCTAAATGTGTAAATCAATTCATTTTTCTGTAGTTATTTTTAAACTAAATAACGTCCATATTAAAGTATGCATTTAGTAAATAATAAATTAAATTTGAGTCAAATTTAACACATTTTTTAAAGTTAAATTATTTAACCGCATTATTTTAATTAAATTAACGACATAGTAAGTAAGAGCCGTGGCGACCTATAGAAATGATTAAAAACATAAGATTAGATATAACTTAATACTATAAATTTTACGGGATATATGAATGAAAAGTTATTCTAATTTTAGTGATTCGTTAATCGCTCTAATTTTCAAGTGGAATTTCACTCCAAGAAATTTAGAGAGTACATTTAAAATAAGACTCGTAAATTCACAGTCTAAATCGAGGAAAAGGTACGAAAATAAACGAGGAGAATCTCACTAAAAGAAAGACCGGATCTAATAATAAAGATAATTCTAAAATCTCGACTAATAGAGCTAGTGATGTAATAAGGGTAATACTGTCATTCGCACTCACCGATGAGTGCACTGCTGGCAGGCGAAACAGTCGAGATGATAGACGTTCGTTCTGGCCCTCATGACCATCTCGAACGCCGGTATTTGCTTATTACATGCCGCGCAGCATCCCGTGTTCCCGAAGAGCCTGAGGTAGTCCCTCTTACAGAGGATAAGATTAGCTTTGGTGTAGAGGGTAGAGCCGACCTCGCCTAACCTACAGTCGCAGCATCCGCACTTGAGGCAGTCCTCGTGCCAGTAGAGGTCCAGGGCCTTGAGGAGGTACCTGAAGGACCGACCGTAGTTTTCGTTCTTACCGGCCGTTAAGTTTTGAAAATACCTCTCTTATCTTGATATTTAACATAGATTTACGCAAAAGCATTGACTAAACATTTTAAGCGAAGCGAGAGAGGGCCGCTTTAGAGATCGGAGAGCGATATCTACATTCTTGCGACAAAATATTGAATATGTAGCAGATTTATTAATAAAGAAAGGGCGAAAGACGAAGACAGTGTTTTCTTTAAGAGTACAGATCATGCAGAAATGCATTATATATATGTATATATGTATGTTGTCGTTTACCTCTCCGTAATTGTCTTCCCGCAGCCGGCGCATTCCTGCTGCGTTGAACCATTTTTATTCGTCTCGGATTTGCTCACGTCCATAGTCATCGTGATCTCAACTACGGCGCCGTCTGGAACAGTAAATCAAATCGCTACAATTACACTGTTTGTTGTAAATATTAAAGAATCGAGTTTAAATTAATTCCTTAAATAACGTGTTGTTATTTTTAATTTCCAAGTGTCAAAATGTATTATTTTAATACAAAACATATGATTAAAAAACGACATATAATCAACTTCTTTCTGCGTTTATGTTGCATTGCTAGTTTCAAACTAAACAGCGTTCATGCAAACGTATGTCCTTAATAAATAATAAATTAAATTTGAAAAATTTATTCTTTTGTTTAATTTCATTGTTTTAGTTAAATTGATAACGTATTAAGTTGAAGTAATGACGACCTATGGGAATGATTAAGAAATACTCAAATTTGATAATTTGACAGCATAAATTGTATATTCCTCCGTATTATTGCTAAAAAAGAAAGAAATATTCGAGATAGATTCTTCTCTATTTTTTCCAATTCCCTAGTCCTCAACTATAACTATGAAAACAACACCGAAGTTCTAAAATCAATGATTATATCAAAATCAACATTATGAATTATTAATACGAGTATACTTTCAAAGATATATACTACATAATATTTTATGATTTTTCTCATGCTTGTTTTAATAACTTAAACCAGATTTCTAAACTGTCCTGTTTAAAGTATAAAATGCAATGAACCTCCGCCTTAAGACGATTGATAGAAGGAGGTTCAATGTTTTTTTACTATTTAAAATCTCACAGTACCAATCATACAGAATGTACAACCATAAATATTCGCTTTGGGTTTAAATAACCTGTTGCTATAATCGAGGGTTAACATTACGATAAAATTTAAAACAAACAATATTAAGTGAAAACAAATCGAGAAAAGTTCAACACAAATGAGTGAAGAGAGCCATTCGATTAGGGTCTTGGTGTTTTATAATATATTTTTTGTGTAAGTTTTTAGAATTTCCAGTTCAAATAAATACGCGTGATTATTTATCTATTTTGAAACACAATTCTATAGACTGAAGCTGCAGTATGTAATATCACAAATTAAACGATAAGGAATATTACTGATATTAATTTACATATTTAAAACACTAAAGAATTTATTGTGAAAAATATCAATGGGGATTCGGACGTTTTATCAATTCGAGTTGAGTGAAATTTAAAATAATCATTATAGAGATGCCTAAAACTTACGAGTGAAATAAAATTCTCAGCAAAACGACAGAAGCTCACAGACTGAGAAAAAAAGTTATGCCCGCGACGAGAGAATTATATATACGGCGTCATTTCAAAGTGTTTCAAAATTTGATTTCCCAAGTTAATGAGAACCTTACCCGCGCATTTTGACGGTTCCTATGCATCCGCGCGTGTTTTTAAGAGCCGACACACCGCGGACGTTTGGCTTGCATTGCACGCGTATCCCGCCCGTTACAAGCGTCTCCGACCGTCGTAAGTGGCTGACAGCACGCAATAATTAGTGCGACTAATTGGAACCGTGCCTGCCGCTCGTTCTCGCGCACTCAGACTCCAATAAGCACCGACGCGCTACGTCACGAGCGCCTCCGGAATCTTTCACGGTGCATAAAACATTTCTTTTTTGTTTCGCTCTCGCTCTTCTCCCTTTTCTCTGTTCTTTCCGCTTACCGACATCCGAAACAGCCCGTCTTTCAACCATCCCGCGGAGCATTCGCGCTGGGCGAGCATTTTTCGGGCGAAAATAAATTTCTCTACAGCGCCAATTATTTTAACCGCGTTTCGTGCTTACAAGTGGGAAACTAAAAGCGTTATCCTACCTAAGATGTACTATAAACTGTGCTACTTTAAACTTTAACCTTTGCGTCCCACTCGGGAATGTTAACAATGAATAATTGATTCCGTGTGTTTATTTGTTTCGTGTAAAATCACACAAAATTTCTATTTTATATATCAAATTCGTACAATAAAATGAGCGACAATGATACATTTTAATTGTATCTTTTAATTCTCGTAAATCACGGACCTACAGGTGGCGTACGAAATGCCAACATTTGGTTTAAATATAACACATTTATATTTAATAATTTGGACACCGATGAGAATAAATCTGATTGAACGAGACAAATCTTATATTTGCGGTTAAAATGGCTCTTAGTGCTTAAATATTTCTATGTGAATTTATATATAAATCTGATTCTACGAACAATATTTTTCGCACTAAACTTTTCGCAGATTTATGATTCGTTAACATTTAGATTAGTAATATTCTTATTAAAGTAAAGATGCTTATCAGCATTATAAAAATTATTAAATTGCTTGTCAATTTAATAAGTGATATTACTACTCAAGTTTTATTCATAATTGCGTTTCAAGATCGAAATAGATTTCGGTGTGCGATTTGCAAAATCACATATGTACATAAATTCGGACAGAAATATTTAAGCATTGAGATCCGCCTTACCGAATATATTATTTCTCTTGTTTAATAACACATTTAGTTTTAACAAAATTAGTGCACTGAGGGAAAAATTTATTAAATTATTTTTATAAATAGTTCTTTGACTACTTCTAGCGGAATATTTACTTACGATTAATAAATATTTAGATAAATGAAAAAATGATAGTTGAATCAAACTATTAGTTCTTGTATCTAATAAATATGTATTTACATTTAGTAAACATTCCCCTAGCACTATTCAAAGAAACATTTATAAAATTTAATAATTGTTTTCTTAATATATGGAAATAATAGATATATAGTTACTAAAGCCTGAAAATTGGATAATTAAATGGACATTTCGTGCGTCACACTGTAGATTGTCTCCGAGACATTTTCTCAACCGCAAGTTATTCGCGATTTATGCTGTCACCAGGCGATCGAATTAAAAATACAATTGTATCCGATTTAGGTCGTCGCGTCCGCGCGAAGATTGCAAGAACGCAGTTATGTTCTTCCGAGGTGATCTGCGTAACACTTGGCGAGCGAGGGTGACGTATGGGGGTGGCGGCCGACAGCCCACTTTGCTTTCGCCCCCTTTGCTGCCACCGCCACCGCCACCACCACCATTGCCGTTCAGTACGACGACGAGCGGGCGGACGCGCGGCGGGGGCTTAATTAATTAGCCGGATACTTTGAGTAACAATCCATTATTACATACAAACATCCTCGGCCTCGGGGCCGAGCTGCAGCTTTATGCTGCTAATTGGCCTTCTCAAAGCCGGGAGACCCGGGCACGAGTTATAAACGCCACTCCTTCCCTCCCTCGCCCCTCGCGACCCGCAGCCACCACACCGCACTGCTGCCCCGCTCTCTCACTCCAATTTTCTCTCTCGCTACCACCCACCAACCCCTTTTCTCTCTCCGTCTCACCTGTCCTCCTCTATCTCGTTATCTCTCCCTATCCTTTTCCTTCCTTCATCTCCCTCGTCCCATCGCTGCATCACTTCACCCGCGTGCTCCGCAATACACGTAAAACGCATACAATCGTGCGGATACACTCTCGCCCACTCTCGCCTCATCCCTTCGCGCTCGCACACATGCACTAAGACAAAATAGATGAGAGAGGTGGAGGAAATAGGTGAGAGAGTGCGAGAGGTGGACGGAAGGAAAGAGCAAACGAGAGTCGGAGGAGGGAAGGAGAATGCAAGGGACGGGGGGAGATAGCGGGGGTTGGACGGATAGCGCTAATAACGCGCTCGTGACGCAAAAAAAAAGGAAGAAGTATAATTGCCAGCCCTCGTGGCAGGTATTTTTCAAATAGGACCCCGTCCGTTAATTGGAGGGCAAATTAAAGAGGCGCCGCCGAGGAAAAAAACATCATCCCATCCTCCCCGCCTCGTTTCCTCCCGCGGTGCGCCTCCCACGTCGGTATATCCAAGAGCCTCGTGATTCGTCAAACGATCCGTACGCTTCGTTTTCTCTGGATCTAGTTTTTTTTAATGATTCTCCTCCCTTAGTCCGATTGACATCGCGATGGAATTAAAAAAAAGCGCGTACCATGCGACGCGCCGCGAAAAGACGCGATTAACGACAACGGTTTTTAAGCCCTTTTCCCGATTCGGGGTAAAAAACTCAATGCTAATTGCGCGATTGATAATCGATTGTTTGGAATGAACCCAACCGATAAATGAGAGCGTAGATGAATTCGCGGCCAGGAAAATCTCGTGTGTCTAGTCTCGGTATTTTGCAAACGCTTGTAGCCACGCATGCATCATATTTGATCGCGATGGTTGCGAGAGATATGTATACAATAAAAAATGGATGTTACTTTACCCTTTTCATTGGCAAATAACGAATGTCGAAATTGCCGATGTTCGCGAGTAAATTAAAAGTTCGGTGCATAGATACCAAAATACCAAACAAAAAAAATCAGGGTGAAATTAATCATTCGCGTCGGTGAAAAATTTCGAGCCTGTTGCTGCGAGAATTCGCACATCCGTACGTTGATTAAAATTACTCGCCTGTCGCAATCATAAGTTTATTCGGATTCGTTCGAAAAACGAATGAATTTATGTAAAAGAACGCGTCTAAAAAATCGGTGAAATATTAACCTACAAAAAAAAAATGAAAATTTTTCATTTCCACGGAAGCTTATATTTTCGAAAAGGGATGTCAGATTAAACGGCTGAAAAAGTTTCTTGATACTAGAAGAACCGAGCGATCCATATTGATTCCGTTTCTATTTTTGGATTATCTAATACAGTTTTGACAAAAAATATTAGGCACTTATATTTTTTCCGTTCACCTGGAGTTCTTTTACTTCCATTGTTTATATCTCCATTGTTTATATTGGTTACCGATATTATGCATAAATTTAAAAGATTCTTGAAACAAAGGATAATTTACAGTAAATTCCATAAATCAATTTTTGAGTTAAAATTTTACATACCATGTTTAATAAAGTGCCTATTTTTGGCCAAGGCTGTATTACATTTCTTATGTAAAAAATAAGAGTCTAAAATATTTTGACTTTTCAATAATTAAATTTTTTATACTGACGAAGTATTCGATTTTTCATCACACCACACACACACCACTTTCTTTTGTTTTCGTAATAATTTATTCATACTCCTTTTAAAAAACGTTGATATTTCTGTTAAATCGATATTAAAATAAAATTGTATTTAGAAACTTGTATATAAAAGTTCCCTAAAAAATCGGGAAGGAAACCTGTAATATTTTTTGTTGCGAATGCTAATTTGATATTGAGACTTGTTTACCACATTGAATGATCGGTCTACTTACAGCAATGACGTTTCGGGTATTGTATTATCTCGTGACGGATGTCGTCAGCGTGGACAATGTCGATACTTCGATCGCTTATAAAACGAAATTGCAAAAGAACGAATTTCGCTCGACGCGATTTACGGCGTCTTTTACTACTGCCGGTCTTATGGAAATTAGACTCTTTACTGCAGCGATATCTTCTCGGATCTCCCCAAGAATTTTCAGAGATCTTTTAAAACGTAGCGATCTCGTCATAAACATGCGCCACGTCAGACAGGAAATGTCGCGTATCCAGTCCGCGATAAGACACTTGGTAACATATCGCTCCCTTATTTCAAAAGTGACACGACTATAAAATGTGATTTTCGAGTTATTACCATAAATTTAATAAACATTACCCTATTAATCATCAAAAGTAAATTAACTTCATAAAAAATTATCAAAATCATCACAACTTAAAAAAAGATAGTTAAAAAAGAACGTTGCAATCAACCATCACAACTCAAAAAGGTTGGATTTTTAAGAGTTGCAACGAAAATAACATTTGATGATATTAAAAATATATCTCTTTTGCTAATATTATTTGATTAATAATTTTCTATCAAGTTGAAAAATAGTTTTTCTCGTTTTCTGAGAAATTTCTTTCTTTCAATTGTCATTTTTGAAGTAAGTAAGAGTTATTTCTAAAAGTTTTTGGTCAACATAAAATTTACGATAATTTTCGTCAGTCTGTTTTTTAGTTTATCTTATCATAAGTTCATAAAATTCTTACTCGTATTATAATCAACTTAAGGACAATATTCTAAATACAAGAATATATTATTATACTTATATACTAAATCTTTATTTATGAAAATTCTTTATCTGAATAATACATAATAAAAGTACTCATTAGCTGGAAATTTTTGACAGCCACTATATACCTATAATAAAACGTTAATAATAAAAATTCTTCCGATATTTATATACCATCGGTCGTCGGTATTTGCTGGATTATATTTGGGTACTGAAAACTAGCAGTCATCGTTTTATTTCTACGAGGAGGAGGTCTCGGAGAAATTCGATTCTTCGCCGATAAAATCGGTCTCACGTCGGGCGCGCTGCGCGACATTTCTCGTCTGCGCGTTTTCTCGTCTGAGATAGCATAATCGTAAAATGGCAAACTGATTTCGAGCGGTTTTTCCGTGTCGGCGCGAACGGTCAATTGCTGCTCACTCCTCAAACATGGACGAATCTCGATCGGAACGCTGATATTCGATCGTGAAATCAGTAACGGAATATACGACTTTTTATTCGGTCAATATAAGGAGCCCCCTTCCGAGATTACGAAATTGCTCTAACAGCAATATGGGAGAAATCCACTCCTCCGTCGCGCTTCTCCAAGCGACCCTCCCAACTCGCCGTTTCCCGCCGTCCGTCTATCCCGGGGATTCCGTCGGAGCGGACACAGGGCCGCTCTAGGTGGTTTAATAAAAATGTCAAATATAAAGTAGCCGGTGGGGACGGACGTTTAGGAAATAAATAAATGTAAAAGAAAACTCGAGAGTGGAGAGGAGAAAAGGAAAGACCGAGAGCACGCGGGATGGACAAATACGTAGACGGGTATACGTAGGAAGAGGGCAACGGCAACGGCGACGGCGACGGCGACGAAGAGGGTGAAGTCGTCTCGTGGGAGGAGCGGGAGTATAGTGGAGTCAATATATTATTACGGTTAAAGGTCAGCGTGACGTACTCGGCTGACCCAAACTGTGAGTGACTCGCCAATTCAATCGGAAGTCGCTTTCTTACGTCGAAACTCGTATTGAAGATGCTCAATAAAATATGGCGCCCCACCGGTAGCACAATGCGGCGGAACGGACGGATACAGAGAGAAGTCCGTTTATTAATACCCCCGGATTGGAAAATCCTCTAAGAGGGGAAATCGAGGAGAAGGGGTGGTGGACAAGCATGCAAGCACGGCTGCAATTTCGGGGCTTGATAATGATCCGACGGCGCTCTCTCCCTCCCAGGCTATGGATCCCGTGTCATTATACTATGAAGTGGAGAGACTGCTAATTAGTCATTAGCGTAGGAAAAAGACACCCTCAACTAGTGCCGCTGCAGCTGCGGGACGGCGGGCAACTCTACCCCGACGACGGTGAGGTTGACGGCGATGGCGTGGATGGTGCACGGGAAACTTGGGCAAACAGGGTGTAGCTTCGCTGGCCTACGTCTAATTGGACCCTAGCGACGTAAGTTCCACTAATTGAGACCGGCCTCGTAACTATCAACACCGCTACAAGGGTCCGTTCGTAAATTCTGAATGGACGAGCAACGATAACGATACGGATATACCGCCTTCGCTGATTGGGTGAACACGAGGCGAAACTACATCGCGGGCGTTGCGCGAGCTATCGTAGTCATAGTCGTCGCCGACGTCGTCGTCGCCGGATGAGAGATAATTACAAGTTGTAAATTTACTATATTACTACGGTTAATGAGGGCGCGCGTAATTAGAACGAGTACTTGTTCCCCGCGCTGCGCATTTCAAACTATGCAGGTAATGGTCGATTAATTAATAGTCCCCGGCGACCGGAGCTTAAACCGCGTCGTAGACGGCCGCGACTGATTGCGACTTCCTGGTGCGTGCGATATTTTGGAGACGAGAAAGTGAAAAATAAATTATTTCTTAACTCTTCTCCCTATATCTTGGAGATCTTCAAATTGCAGAGACGCGGCGGCGGTCGAAGGACGGTACGCCGAAATAAGGGTAAAGAAATGAGAGTCCAACGAAAAAGAAATGTAAGCGAAGAACGATGAGAGAAGCAGCAAGGCAGAGCCAAATTTTAATTTCGTCCCTGACAAAGCGAGAGAGGCTGCGCGGTGAGAGGCTGCTCTCTCCGCTCGGGTCCTTCAGGACCACGGTATTCCATCCTTCAGGATCATTATATCGCCAATTAGAAGATAGCGGAGCACAGCGTCGCCTAACAAGCTTCCTGGGGGGGAAAGTTGGGTGGCCGGAGGGAGAGGAGGACCCAGGCAGAGAGGGCGAGGACAGACCTACTCTCGCGTTGTTATACGACTATCGTACCGGTGCGGCGCGGCGCGGCGTAGCGCGGAACGGCGCGGCGCGGCGCCGCGACGCCTCGCGTCTCTCGTTGGCACCGCCGCTATAAAATATTCACTGCAACTCGATGCTCCTGACCGGGCCGGCGCCGCACTACGGTATAATTAAGACGCACGTGAGATCGTCTTGACGATGCCAATTGTGTTCGTTACGGGATAAGGGTGAGCCTTGGAGCGCGGCATGGCATACAGAAGGGGAGTATAATATCGATCCGACCTGCGAGAAACCGAAATGACAAAAGAGTGAAATACGTCGGACGAAACTCGATCGCAAAAAGAGTCTCATTTCAACCGTTTCGCGCATGATGATGTCAGTTCTAATAATTTTTTTTTGGAATACCACCCTTTTTTCTTCTTTAAAAAATCTTCTATGAAATCTTAAAATATTGTATAATACAAATGTGTGTATATGGTTTGGATGTTTTTTTATCTTCCACATGAAATTCTCTCATACTTTAATCGCGACGTATCTAGTTTTATTAAAAGTGACAAACACCTCACTATGATAGTTAGAAATCGAAAAAACTTTTTTTTTTATCGAGAGTAGATTTACGAACAATGATATTTTTCGTGCATTCGCAAATATTCACATATTACAAACATTTCACCACGATGCTTAGGAATCGAAGAAACTTTTATTGTCGAGAATAGATTCATGAGGATCTGTGCGTTTTATAAACAATTTTATCATGCAAATATTCATCAATGTGAGTCGACGAAGACAGTTCCGTCGTTCTCGGTCGTTTCCGAGCGATCGTTCTTCTCCCGGAAACAACACGAATATATACCAAAGGCATCGCCACGCAGAAATCGTTTCGAAGTCTTCGCGAAAGGACGAGAGAGAAAGAAAGAGAGAGAGAGAGAGAGAGAGAGAAAGAGAGAGAAGAATCGACGTAGTAGCGCGGTAGCGATACACTTTTCTCCGTAGGCAATATTCATAAATCACCCTTCAGATCGCTCCCGCCCTTGCCGCGTTTCATCCCCTCCCCCTCCTCGTCCGCTTTCCCATCCCTCTTATATACGCTTAGAATATAAGCACCAGTTTTCTTTTTTCGCCGAAGGGATGCAGTACCGGGGTCAACTTCCCGTCCGTCCCTCCCCGCGCGATTTCCTCATCCTCGGTCCTCCTCACTCTCCAAAAGTCCGTCCAAAAGAGGAAGGGGTGGTCGGCTAGATGAGGGCGGTTGGAAAAGCGCGGAACCATAGACGAGGAACGAGTTAGTCCTGCGGTGGTGTGGGACTCGCTGAGAAGGGGGGGTGGTCTCAGATTCTATTAAGATCTCAGTAAGTCTTGTTACACGGGGAGGCCACGCCGCAAATCTCGCAATAAAACAGCCACCGGTATAACACCGATTCGGGGACCGTCGTCGTCTACCAGCAGCCAACCCCCGTCGCTCCTCCGTCGTTGACGACATCGCGCGCGCGTTCTCTCGTATACATATACCGAAACTCCCCTGCGGCGTATTCTGAAGGGGGAGGGGGGGTGAGCAAAATTTATCTGCGGCACGCAGTATTCCGGAAGAGGAAAATCTCTGGTAATCCGAGCTCGAGACCGCAATTAGCTTTTTAGAATCGTTAACTCTATTCGCTATTCAATCTACACTGTTTTAAACAATAAGAAATACTTGCTGTTTTCGTAACGACATTCATATTGATATATATTTTGTATAATATTGGCATTCCTCCTAAATTAATTATAAGTATAGATATTTCTACACCAAACTTTCCTTTTCTTTAGCTAATATATCTGTTACCTTTTATATCTAAAAATCTAATTCGTTGCAGCAAATTTTCATGGGAGTTATACTTTAAAATTATGCTTCCTCAAAAAATACAAGCTTTCAATACAAAAATCATCATCTTAAGACTTATGCACGTTCCCAATATAGATTAACTTCAATCTCGATTCAACTTACTTTTCATGTTTTTCTAATTCTTAGAACTAGAGGAAGATAAAGCGTAAGTTGAACCAAAATTGAAGTTAATTTACATTGATGGAAACGGGCCTTAATCGAATTCATTATTATAAGTATCGTACCATAACGGCATGAAGGAAGCAACGAAGGTGTAATATCCTTATTTCGCGCGAAATTCTCACGTCTTCGCACTCCATCTCCCACGGAATGCCGATTATGGAGAACTAACTCAAGTATTGCCCGGATAGAGTGAGTGAGTGAGTGAGTGAGTGAGTGAGAGAGAGAGAGAGAGAGAGAGAGAGAGAGAACAGAGCACGCCGATCGAGGGAGGGTCGCGTTCTCCAGCCGAGGGTCCGAAATCAATCAAAACATTAATTGAAAGAGCGAGAAGACAATGGAGCCGACTCGGCTAAGGCGGTAGGTATGGATGGTCTTGATAATCGAAAGATATCCTGGCCAATAGCCGGTAACCCGTCGGAGCACACCGAACGAGTTGGAAAAGGAACTTTCCTCCGGGCTTCCTTCCTGCGAAGGGTGGAGAGGAAAATTCGTGGCACGGAATCTTGGCCGGTTGGTGAGAGAACGGAAAGAGGAAAGAAAAAAGACGATGAAGAGAAAGAAACACAAGGAAAGCGAGAAGAAGGGATTATACAAGAATGTCCAAGGATAAAATAAAGTCTTTTTCCACCATAGTCATCGCATTCCTTTCTTGTAAATAACGTCGTTTACGCGACAATATGCTAGGAGGTCGCCCCACTCGCGAGGGGGCTACAGCGACAAATTCGATTATCCGAGTCGATACAGAGTCGATCCGGGGATGCCCGGCGTTAGCTGGTTGCTGTGGCGCGGCGAGTTAATGAACGCGCTCTCTATTCAATTGTTGACCGGTATTATTAGTACGGCGAACGTTAGCGCTTTATTAATTAACAAATCGATTTCGGTCGGTATCGAATGCTAATTATTCAACATCGGCCCGGCATTCGGTGCCGTTGCGAATGGTTCTTTAATGAGCGAAGCTAATTGTACGAGGTACTCTCAATAGCGTTGCGCTAAAGGAGCAACCGTCGAGCGCCGATGAAACTTTTAACGATCGATAAAAGAATGTTGCGGAATTTCGCTCCAGTGTCGTCCGCGTTGCTTCCGTGCCCCTCGCAATCGATGGTATCTCTTAATAACCCCGCATCGACCCGTCGATCCCTGTAGCTCATGAACTTTTCTCTCATTGTCAGTCGTCTATCGCGTGGTTAAAACTCTGCTGAAGCGATTTCAATTTTTTCAGAGCATTAAAAGCTCACATTTAACTTCTCTATTTCTCAATACTCTCTTTTACTTTCAAGTACTGATGTACTTGGTACCGAGATTGACGTTCTAGGGCGACGCGTGCGACACCCTAAGTACACAAGGGCATCAGAAAAATCTCTGTAGGAAAAGGATATCGGGGACGACGCCCAGAAGGACGCGGCACTGCCACCTGGCGGTGTGCCCAAGGACCCACGAGAAGCTTCAATCGCCGTAAAAGCAACCCCTCCGACTTAAGGAAGACGACGGTTGGAGAGAAAAGGACGAAATGAGAGCAGTACAGAAAGGAGAGAGATAAAGAAGGAAAGAGAAGAGAGTATTGAAGAGAGGGGAAGTAAAAGTTAGTAGCTCACCCAGGCGGACAGAGATAGAGTCCAGGCGAGGGTTGATAGACCGCTGGGGGGCTGGGGATGCGAAGCAGCGAGAGAAGGACAGGGTGCGATGGTCAGCTCGCGAGATACACGTTCGACGGTGCGGCCGACTTAAGAGGATTACATTTGATATTTCGATCGGGCAAAGTGGCTTTTTATTGGACATTCGCCGCGGAATTATCGCTGACTCGTGTCGAAAGGCATTACGCGCGCCCCGGCGTTATTAAATTATAGCAGCGGCCCGCTACCACGCTATAATGTCCGGAAAACGAGGAAAATGCTGCTTGTGAAAAAAAAGGTCTGCTTCGGCGAAAGAGAAACTTCCACTGTTATTTTCTAAAAAAACTTGCGACGAATACTTGGCCCTGAAACTGTTGGACCCTTATTTCGAAGTTTATGAGTGATGTATACTTATACGTAAACTCGGATCACTTAAATTACATTTATTTATTTATTTCTACTCTCTAGACTGTTAAATTCATAGACTGTAAAATTGTATCCAATTTTTTAAATCATTCCTATAGATCGTTACTACTCAATATGTCTTTATAATTTAACTTTTACATGATAGGAAAGTCACTACAGTCTGAAAAAGTATCATATTTTGGGGCAAGAAATATAACGAAATAATGAATTATAACAAATGTTATTCAAGTAAAAGCTATTAATATTTTTTAAAAAGACTCATGGTCCCTTATAGGTTAACTAAAACAATAGCGGCGCGTTAAACAATTTAATTCAAGAAATGTATTAAATTTGACTTGAATTTAATTTACTATTTCCTAAGTGCATACACGTTAATACGAACGTTGTTTATTTTGAAACTGTACGCAATTCAACCACAGAAATGGGTTGATGTGGTTGTTTCTTAATCATACATTTTATATTAAAATACTATACTTGATAGCTAAAAACAACAAAATGTTATTTAATTTGAAGAATTAATTTAAATTTGATCTTTTAATATTTAACAGTGTATTTACTATTATTACTAATAAGTAAATTAGTTTCAAAATTAAAAATCTTTTAATTTTAATTAAAAAAAGAAATATACGCTATCTTGTGAAACCATTAAGAGGTCCATAAGCAGTTTTAATCAATTTTTTAGCAGCGCATTGATCGTTGTATCAAGAACCGGTAACGATTCGATTCATTTTTTACGAGCAGCGGAGAAATTTTTCGAAACGATGAAGACAGTGCGGCACAGTTTCGACTCAGTGGTAATAAACTGGCGAAATAGCGGCAACAACTAGCGTCCACGACGGCAATAGCAGCCTTTTCTCCTCTTTTAGCCCGCGAGGCTAATTAGTCGCGGCAATTTGTCGGTGCGAAACAAACGCGGTCGGTTCGAAGGTCTCGCGCTCGCACGAGCTTTCTCGATTTATCCGCGCGCGTGTAGCCGTATCTACCTACCTACTTCCATCGGAAGCGAACTTCAAACGAAATAATTAAGCGATTCTCTTTAGCTTGGCCCGGCTAACGAGCCCGCCGCTGGCTGAAACTAGTGCCAATTATCGGCATTCAAACGGACGAGTACACGCGGGTGGCCGACAGTTGAGACGTTCTCTTGGCGGGACGTCGGGACGGCGACGAAGGAGGAGGAGGAGGAGGAGGAGAAGGAGAAAGAGGGAAGAGGAGGTGAGAGAGGAAAGGTCGCTGATGAAGAAGGCGGCGGGGCTTTCAAGAAACAGGGCGGGATGCTCGTTCGGACGTACAGTTAGCTTCATTATTTCGACTTCAACCGACGACATATGTGGGAATAAAACGCGTGATGTGGCTACGCGAGAAGGATCTGTATCTTATCTTGTGAAAGGTTGTAGAAAGAGAAGAAGATTGAAGACGGTGATATTTCCAGTTTTCTTTAACGAAGAGATTCATCAACCGCATTTATCCGCTGGAATTTCCTTTTCAATTTCTTCATTGAAGGTGAAGGTTTCTGACGTTCGACGCTCGATAATTCGTTAATTAAGATTCTAATTAAATTTTCACGAAGTAAATAGAGAGTATACGTTACGCCACGAAAGAAGATCTCGAATGCGTGACGATATATAAGTTTTTAAAAATGCAAAACATACCTTTTGACCATAAATATAAAATATCTTCATAAATTGACGTAAACGTTCTATATCTAAATAAAAATAAATTGAAATAAAACTTTAATATAAGTCTTTTAATGTTTATAAGATGTCTGTTAGAGTCCTTTGATATTTATATTAAATTGAAATAGTTTTAATAGAAAATAATATTTTTTTATTTCTGTAACTATTTTAATATTTTATGATTCCTCCTTTGGTCTTTGTTATCGCCTTTTTCAGAAAAATACTATAAATTGGAGGTGCTTCACACTTATGCTATATTAAGGCTGTAGAATATTTAAATTTTTGTCAAACAGTAAGTATGAAAAATCTGTTTTGGAAAGTTAAAAAATGAAGCGATAATTTTTATATTGATAATTCACTCATGACACGCATAACACACTTTAAAATAAATTCTGAAAGGCTATATGTAATAATATGTTATTTCGACGAATCGCTCGCGAGATTGCACCTAGCGCTAATCTTCGTGAAAGCTTTGTCACGCGCTGCAACCGGCTCGCTCTTGCATATTGGATGACGATATCTCGAAAACGATTCATACATAGTGCATTACATAATCTCGTAGCATCCGTTTGAGACATTACTAAGACGGTTTAATGAAGAAACGTAGCTCCATTGTCATGAATGAATGAAATTATCTAATCGACTTTGGATACTACAATTTCAATAATAAAGTGAATATGAATAACACATACACACAGAGAGAGAGAGTAAATTACGCTTCCATTACATAAACTACAACTTTCAATTGTTCGGAGGAAGAAAATATTACCCTAAAACAAAGAAATTTAGGTCGGTATTTATAGTCAGTTCTTATTTTAAGACCATCTTAAGTAATATCTTATGATGCTAGTATAACTTTCTGATTGGTTCATGACATCTTAAGACTGTACTTAAGATAGTCTTAAATATAAGAATCGACTATGAATACTGTCCTTAAACAAAATTTAATTTCACGCCATTTTTTCTTTCACTACCAAAAAAAAAACGCACGTTGTTTTTCGTGGCAAAAAAGTATGTACATACATATTGATGAATAAATAATTTAATTAACTGCCGCAATAAAAAGTGTCGTATTATAAATGTCTCTTTAATTTTAATTAAACGTCTCAAGGATTGGCGTCAATTAATCGCGTTCCCCTCGCAGCCGCGCTAGTCGATAATCACGCGCCGTTACGACGATTCAGCGGGACAAAGGAATCACGAAGTAAAGGAGCTATACGAGTCATTTCTAAGGATGCAGTTAATCCGCGTCAGCTAACGGCTAACGGCAGCCGTACAACGGAATCGCCTTAAAACGCGACCGGTAATTGGAACAGACGTCGGTCGATGAGAGACGAGACCCTCGCGCAAGAGATGCAAGCGCGCAAGAAGGGGGTGAATGACTATACAGAAGTGTGCCAGCGCGTGCTTATCTGCCAAGCTAAAAAGCAAGACAGTTTATAATTAACGCGAGACTCTCACGCGACTTCTTTAGCAAATGCACGTTCATTTTATACACCGTCTATATACACGCGTCGCGATCTTATCGGCGCGTTTTATTTTCTCCTCTCCTCTCATCCTACGTTTTGCATCTTATGTTTCGTAAATGCATTTTGCACAGAAATATCACGCTGCGCGTGTGGGACGCGAGATCGAGATTGATAAATGCTACCTACCGAACCGAGTAATTACACTCTTTCACATTTGGAGTAATCAAATCCCGACGCAATCTAGAGTTCTCATCAAAGTCCCATTCTATTTCCCGCCAGTCCGTCTATATCTCGCTGTGATCTGATCTCATCTGATCACCTGATCGCATTTACCTGTCAACAATTGCTGGGAAATGGCGAAGGTTTCGTTGCGAGAGGCAGAGCAATCTTCTCCGTTTAAGCTTTCCGCGTCACGTGGCACTGCACAAGGCGCACGAAACAGCCACCAACTTCCGTCCACGGATCGTCTTCCCCCATCGGTGATCAATTATCAAACGATCGATCGCGATCTATTGAGATTCTACACGAACGTTCTCATGTACAATGTTCTCCTTACAACTCAGCCACGCACACCCTTGAGTACGCAGGGGACAAAGCGTGAAGTAACGTGCGTCAAGCAACGTCCCACCGGAAGTACCACGAGACCACCGCTCCGGCGGTCGGCTGTAAACTGCCGAGTGCCGCGTGCGGCCACGGCACGCCACCGAGAGTGATAAATCCCCACCATCACCTAGCCACCCTCTCTCGACAGCCTCCGCCACCGTCGTTCGTGGTACCCCTACGCGTTTTCCCCACCACGTAGCAAACGCCACCACCAACGGTTACCCCTTACTTACCCCTCACGCGCGTGTTCTCTCTCTCTCTTTCTCTCACACACTGGGACGCGCGCGCGCACACACACACGCATACACAAAACACACACACACCACACTTCCTCTCCTCACTCTCATCCCCGGCTGCTCGTTCGCGCGCGTCGATCCTTCAACTATCCGCGCTCCACCGCACAATTTAGCCTCCACCCCCTCCTACCCCGCACGGCATCACGCCGGATGTACCCCGATTCGGAATAGCAGCCGCACTCCAGTCGATTAGGCGGCGCGTTTAGGACGGCGAGTTATGAGCCCTCGATTTCCAACGGCGACGAAGAGCGAGCGCACAGGGGGTGGCTGATCGACGGAAGGGATGGAACGTGCCGCTACGACGTGCCGCCGCGAAGTGAAGACGACGGCGAATTGCGAAGGGATATCGATTATAGTACCGCGCGCGCTGGTGTTTGTTTCTTTTTAATTTCGCGCCTGTCGACGTCCCGCGGAGGATAAGAATCGACTTTGTCCGAGACTCGGTAAAGGAACGTGCGCGATCGTAATCACGATTGAATGAGGGATTCAATTATCAACGATTTATCGTAATGAATGCATAATGACTCGATATCTTGTCGACTTAATCGCAAATCCAATTAAATAAGGAAAGCAAAAATTGATTATTTATTATTGATTATTTATATGTTCTCTAAAGAAATTTTTTTTATGAACGATATTATTATACATAATTATTAATATAATATACATTTTAATATAGGAAATATTTATTTAAAATTGAATATAATAAACTTATTTACAGAAAAAGTGTATTAATTGCAAAGTATTACAAGCTTTACTAACAAATTCCAATGTATTTCTTTCGCAATGTACTGTTACTTGCAAGTAACTACTTTTGTTTCGATAATTTTTTTAAACAAATATTTTATAATTTACATCTTTACTATTGTGATGTTTAAATTCCATTATACAATGATACAATTTAAATAATATGTAAAAACTCTTTTATCATTAATAATGATGTTACATACAATTATTCATTGTTTTAGAATTAATTCTTTTCAGGGAAAGGTAATTAGAGACAAAGGGAGAAAATTAGGGGTGTAAATAGAAAATATATAATAAAAAAGGTTCAAATAACAGTATATATAGAACATGAGAAATAACGATATATAGTTTAATCATTAATTATTAGTCAATAAATAGTTCAGCAGTGAGACTAATCGATGTGTACGAGGGCTCTGTAAGATCCTTCTAAGGAACGATCACGTTCGTCGACGGTCGTGAAATAGCTGTGGAGGATTAACCTCCGGCGTGGCGCGTCTCGCTCGACGGGATACCCCCTAGAATCACCCCTACGAATTCCACCCCCTGCCGTACCACCTACACGCAAGCCGATGCAGGGGAAATATATCCCTTCCATGGGCTTTAAACCCCTACTTCGCGGACACGCGCTTGCCACCCCTACGAAGCCACACCTCCCATTACAAAAATTACACCGGTCGCTGATTTAGTGTTCTGCGCCGATTCACGGTGGTGCCCGTGCGCGAGGGGGGGGGGGCAGGAATTGGTAGAGGAGGAGAAGGGGGAGGAGGAGGTAGGCAAGGAGCCGCAAGGGTTGCGCGGTGCAAGGTGGGGACGTAAGTAATGAAAGGGTTGCCGCCGGCTTCGAGAATCACGGAATCATTCGCCAGATTAAATTAGAAAGGCTACAACCTTTTTTTTTTCCACTCCCATATACCCCGGACCAACGAAATGGATTAAGCCATGCTTATCGCCCGATGGCCGGCGGTCTCTCTTTTAATTACAAGCTGATTTATGACGTCACGTCTATCGCACAACCGCGGGAAGTCTAGGTTACCTCTCAGGAAGTAATGTTTTCAGAGAAGAAAAAGAGCTTCGCGATCTTATCCGGTTTCATGCTTGTATTACTCTCCCCGCGTTAATCTCGGCGTCGTTATCAGATAAAATAGAGGACAGAGCTCCTATACTTGCAGCGAAAAATTTCCGACGACACCGTCGTAAAGAGCGCTTTTACACCGGATGATCTAAAAGAGCACTACGATAAGTTTCGAGTCGACGTTTCCTCGGCGAATCTTCAAAACCGAGGTAACAGTTACGGAGTTGTTTAATATTGAAAATTATAAAGAGTTACAGCGAATAAGTTTCGCAAGTGTAAATAGGTAATAAAACTTCATTTGCCAATTAATCTCAGGTGCACTTTAACAGAAATTTAATTGGCGACTTAATTACCGCGTTATTGAATGCCGTAAATTAAAAATGCACGCCGGCTTACCGAGGTGCATTTAATATTGAAAAAATTGAGGGGCCACGCAAAGGAAAACGATGCGCGCTCTGATTTTTATCAGACTGGTATACTTCAGATTCATCGGGGAATCCCTAGCCGATAGAAAGAGTGCGCAACGCTCGTAGCATCCTTGTATACCGTCGCAAATCCAAAATCGCTATACGACGTTCGATAATAGTTCTCCCACGAGTATCGCGAGATGCGCGTTTCCAAAGCCTGCCGTTCGCCGCACGAAGGAGGAGAAAGCGAAATGCGAGAGAGTCCTGAAATTGCAAGAGGTGAGGCGAAAAGTGAGAGAAGGAAGGTGTCGGGAGGGACGGGGGCATCTCGCATGCACTTGTGTGTGTGTGTGTGTGTGTATGGAGGAGAGGAAGTATGTGTTTGTGTAGGACGAAGGGCAAGAGTGGAGTGGGAGGTAGGGCAGGATGGGAAAGAGGAATGGGGAGCGTACTAATCACTTCTACGGACTTTAATGGAGGTTTTCTGTACGCCGTCTACTTTGTCCACGACTTATACTACTTCGAACCCCGTTGGAGCTCGACGCGGAGCATTTGATAGAAAAAGCGGGCGGAAAGTAGCGTTACGTGTATTAAACTAAGCGGCACTCTCGCCGACCGCGCTCGCGATGCCCTTATCTCGCGAAAAAGCATTTAACGACGCGACGCGCCGCGTCGCGCCGGCGCGACGATAAATTCCGCGTCGAACTTGAAGAAGGCGACACACGCGCGTAAGTTACAATGCTTCATGCCGTATACGATTGCAATAGGAAATAATAGCTCTTCGAAAAGAGCTTTGTTTCTCTCAATTTGGACTATATAAGATAAAAAAATCACTAAAATATATATCGCTTCTTTATTTTAAAAGTGACAATTAAAATAATGTGATTTCGAGTTATTATCATGAATGAGTTAAACAAATTACCTTATCAAACATTTAAAAAACTGATCTAATTTCATAAAAAATCATTACGACTCAAAAAGTGTGATAAGAAAAAATCATTAAAATTGTCATAACTAAAAGAGAGTGAATTTTTGAGAGTTGTGAAACAAAAATGACAAAAGTAAAATTTGATTATATAAAGAATCTATTCTTTTTGTAAATATTATTTGATTAGTCAATTTTCTGTAAATCAAGTTTTGTGAAAAATAATTTTTCTCCTTTCTCCTAGGAAACTTTTGTAGCTGAATCACTTTTGGAGTATAGGAGCAATGTGTTTCATAATAATGAGATAGAAATTTTTATATACACAAGAAGAATGGTTTTCAATATCTAAAATTTAGATAGATACCTACAGATTTGATAAAAATTTTATTGGACCATCAAAATAATTATGTAGGATGCTCAAACCGATTATTAGAATATCAAAACTTTATGCAATTGTTGTTTGAGATTGATAATGTAATTACTTTAATGTTTTAACGAAATTATTTTCAGACCTGTATCTGGCTAAATTTTTAGACTACAGTAAAACTATGTATAATGTAAATAAAACAGAAAGTCACTTTAGAGCCGAGAATTTTAAATGGCATACTTTGCAATTCTGCAATAATTATTCAATCGACATCGATATTCGCACGGCGTGTCCGATGTGTTCAACTTTTTACGAAAGTCTCGAGAAGTACGTCGTAGCATTTGGGGGAAGGGGAAATATTCTAAATCTGTGCTCCCCTGTCCTTCGCACCTGCGCGCGCGGAAATAACCACTGGGGATGCTGCGGATTTGGAGTGACGCAGCCCGACAGCATCGACGCTCGCGCGCGGCGCGGATACTAAGAGCTTTTCTGGAAAAGCAGGGCTCCATTAGCCGACTCGCCTGTCTTCTGAGTCCATTACAAGATGAGCCGCCATCCTCCCGAATGACCTTCTCCATTCCACCCGCCTTTCCAACTCCCTCACTGACACGTCGCGATCTACACACATTGCTTCGTAGATACGCAAACTTGCTTGCTTTCAATCTCCCTCTTTCTCTCTTTTTCTCTTCTCGCATTCTCTTTCTCTTTACATATACATACACATATATAATATATTGCACTAGACCGTAAACACGCAATTTAAAAGATCAATCCTGTTCTTCGACATAAAGGACGGCCTAACGTTTCTGAGGAATCGACGAAGGCGAACCGCACACAAATTTCATACGAGACCATGTTCCAATATTGAAGCACTGTGCACAAACAACGTGAACACGCGGACCTAAAGAAAACTACGAGCTGGACAAAATGGGAAATTTTTTTTCACTTTGTGAACCTGTCACGCGTCCAAAAAAAACATACGAAAATGTTCAACTTTCTAACGTAAAAATTTAAAGTTTTCCCTATAAATTTTTGTTACGGATTTATCACGGATTAAATAAAAGGAGAGCATTTTGACTTTGACTGTTCATAATAAACGTAGTTTGTCAATTTCTAATTCGCGCCAAAATTAAATATAATTCCATCAATTTCAATGCGCCATTTTAATAATCTGCACTCAAGTGAAATTGAAATCTTCGGTTTCCTGGAGTGATTCGAATCTTCCTATCCAGTTGAAGGTATTTACCACTTCGCACAAGAAACGCGGCTGCGGACGGTCTTATTGCTCGCGAAATGGCGTGCACGCGCAAGAAACGCAGGACAGGATCGCTGTTCCTTGCGCATTATTCGTGACAGAGTACGCCAGAAAGAGACGAGAGAAAGAGAGAAGAGCGAGTCGAACGTGGAAGGGCGAGAGGGATGCTGGTGCCAGATGTACTTAAACTAAGAGCGCTGCTCCACCGCGGCGCGTCCCCTGATTTATTCACTCTGTGAAATTTTTACTCCCTCCGCGCCGGGCCTCCGCGGGCCTTCGCTGCCCCAAACCGACATACGTCTTTGGAGTTGCTATGCGCACAAGGCACCACGGGCCATCCTTGAGACTTACCGGATAGCTCTACCGCGTCTCCCGAGATATTCCCGTGCCGGCAGTACTTTTCGAATAGTAAAATCCTTCGAAATTCTACGTTTCTGCGAAATTGTCGTCTCACCGTTGCGCTGGCTCCGATACATCTCGAGCAACGAATTAATACTTGATCATTCCCTGTAGATATTAACAAACTTATTCATGATACTGTTTTTTTCATTATGCGATATATACCGCAAAAGCGATAAAAAAATGATATGAATGATTGATCGCATATTATCCATACATGATGTTTCATCTAGATGAATACCATAGCTTATATTTTTTTCATTGTACATCGTATATTACTACACAAAGAGTATTCTCCAAGCTGTGCTTACAAGAAAAGAATTTGCTGAAGTATCTAAAAATTTACATAGATACAGGTTTGAAAATAATTTTGTTGAATCATCAAAATAACATTGAAAAAAAAATCTGATTGCATTAACTGAAAATACAAATTCATCTAGTGCGTCTGTCTAAAAATAAACGAATCAAAATTCTCATAGAAATTATCAAATGAGCATGATTAATATTCTTTCCTGTTAAATTTCTTGATGATCGAACTCTAATCCTTGCGACGATTAATATGCACATAATTCCACACAAGTTTTGGTGTCTGATATTTCTCAAGTATTATTATGTTAATACATTTTAGCATATATAATTTCCAAATTATCAGATTCATAAATAAATTTTGTTATAGAATTAAAAACTGTGTGTACTATCAAAATATCTCTTATTTACTTTCGTTTTCAAACCTAATATTGAAGGTGAAGAATCTCATAATGCTGTGCCTTTTGTTTTATTGTGTGTGATTTTGAATTACGAGACTTCTGCCGCGTCCATCTTGCGGCTGTGTTACGTACTGTGCTTTCGGGGAATCTCTATTGAATGTAACTAAAAGTTTTATAGATTCAACTGGAAAATACTAACCAAATCCACATAGGTAAATCAAACGTTCTAAATTATCAAATTCTATCAAGATATCTTAAAAAAAAATTTTGCTTGGTTTTATCAAAATAATTCAATCATATACATCTTGTTGATATAATCAAGGAATATCGTTTCTTTTAACGTTACTTTTTATAATAACGATTTTATAATGACGTTTTTTATAACTAATGACAACTGACTAAACGCTAAGATTGAGAAAGTCACTTTGTAAATAACTTGTCATAGTTACGTGTTATTTACTAACGAGTAGTAAAAATAATTCGTTACAAGTAACGCATCGTGTTACTTTATTCGTTACAAATAACGAGTAAAAATAACTTGTTACAAATAATGACTCACTTTTTTCAGTAACGAGTGAATTTTCCAGTCTATTACAAGTAACGATTGACTTTTTCAACTTCAGTATTATTGTTACTGCCATAAAACATTCATAATATCATTACCAAATCGTTATTACAACAAAATAAGGATAAAAAATAATGGAGTTGCAAGTAACGCAAATTCCCTGAGTATATTCAAATCATTTTTCTCATTATCAGTATAAAAATGATGAGCAATGTTGTAAAAGTTTTGATATTCTAGTGTAGTTTTGATATTCCAATTTGAACGTTTTACATAATTATTTTGATGGTCTTACAAAATTATTTTTATATAACTGTATCTCTCCTCTCTCTAATGAAATTTTTAAATACTTTAGCGTCCTTTTCGTAATATGCAAAGTAATTTATATATACAACGACGAAAAAGTAAATATACATGTATAGTAGAATATTCACTATTCAACGGACCTGTTACAGCTATTCGGAACCGATTCTATTCTTCTTGAAATTTTTTAAACACAAAAATCTAAGAGACACGTTTGTTTTTTATACTAGTTTAATCTATAAAATTTAAGGAATGAAATAATATCTCAAAGTTAACATTTATTAAAATATTATATTATACCACAGCTACCATATTACCAGTATTATAAAACAAATGAATCTGTAAGATAAAAATATTTTTTAAAAATTTCTTTTTCCATTAAAACCATCACTTTTTTCTTGGTTACAGCACTAATACGTGGATACTGTCTCTTTCCTTGGTTATAACACTAATATATGGATATATTGTCTCATTTATTTATTTTATTATGAAAAATAAACGAAGAATAAGCGAGGAATAAACGAGCAGCCCTCTGAAGGATAAGTATGACTGTTCAAATGTAAGCTTCGGTTCGCAAGCAGTCTGTCCTTCCGGCAATCACTTACCGGCTAATGCATTACTTGCGAGAGTATACGAGCACTCACGCGATTACATACTCGTCAAGTATCTGCCTTTCGCTCGTATCTTCGGTCGGATTCTTATCCGCGGTATACCATCGGCAATCCCCCACGAATCTCCGAATCGCATAGACTTGCGGCATCTCGCACATCGTGCACGACGGGAACAACGGTTACAAGATACATGTGTCAATCTTCAGACTGACGTAAAACTTTTCCTATTCCCTGCACCGGCAGCCACTAGCCGGGGAAGAGGGAACGAAATTCGTAGCGCCCTTACCCTGGAATCCGTTTGCGCGAGTGCGAATCGCGAAGCGCGGAATAATGGAGCGCGCATCGAGGGTATTTGCGAGACAGTAATGAATAAATTGTTGGACGCGCGCGCTTGTACACGGCGACGGCACCGAAAAGCCAGGCAGACAGACAGGCGAGCAAGCATGTGGGTGGATGGATATTGCTTAGTCCGCGCGAGAGAGACTAGGGAAACCCCTCTTTCCTATATTATACTTCCTCAACCCTCCTCAGATCCCGTTCAGCGACTGCGCCGAGTGACGCGCGAGTGTTCAAGTAACGACGTACTCGGCGTTACCTTGCTCTATGTTCTCCGTTCAGTTATACGGGATAAAAAAGCAGTACAGATGGATAAAATGTTCCTTCCTGATACAAGCGCTGTAATGTCGCGGTAATTATCGTCCTATCGACCGTGAGGGAGCAACATCGAGGGTCATTAGCAGAACCTAATCGGTGGGAGTTAAATTCGTAATGCGATGCGGTTGCGAAATCGATTACTTCGGCAAATCTAAATGTGCGGGCGCGATTACGAATTTCTGAATCAGTTGATTGATCGATCAATCAATCCAGAATGTCCATCGTGCCCGATTATCGGTGTCGAAACGGGCGAGTAATCCCGCTCGCTTTCACCGGCGCGACGTATGCAGGATTAAACGCATGCTCGAAGCCATCGGCAGCCGAGACAGGTAACTCTCCACGCCGGCGGTATGAACGAGATACCTCGACCCACACCGCCCGCCGGCAATAATTGCCTTATTGACATTAATAAAACGAGCCGGATACCGACGGCCATGTCATCGAGAGCCCCATAAACGTCTGTCCATCGCGTGCACGTACACACACACATTCACCTTCCCGTACAGGAAATCGTATATCCAATTAGCGCAACCTGAAGATTTTCGCAGTTCAACATTTAATAAATACTCTTATAGGTTTAATCGTTTTAATTAAAAAATTATGCACAGGAAGAGTGTTAGTTTGTCGCTTTTAAATTTCAGAGAGATGTGAAACTAAAAGGCAGCATGACTTTCGAAGATTACAATTATTTTTTTCACATTCAAAAATGTGTTTTTGTTTTGTTGCATTTTTTAAATTTTACATAGAAATAACGATTTCGCTGAAATATCTAAAAATTTAGCTAGATAGAGATCTGAAAATAATTTTATTCCAACCATCGAAATAATTTTTAGGAAATTCAAGCACGATGAGTATGAGTAATACTGCAAAACATTTTTATATTCTAGCAACCAGCTTCAGCAAAACCGTTTTTTTAGTGCAGAAAATTTTGAAAGTTTAGCAACCATTTTGATACCGTTCTACATCATTATTTTGATGGTCCAATAAAATTATTTTTATCTGTATCTCCTTATTTTTAGATACTCTGTAAAAGTAAATCGGTGACTTCAGTCTCTAAAAATGAATCGGTGACTTTAGATTCAATTCGCAAAAATCATAACCCTTAAAGAGAATTAGTGTATTGTTATTGAAAAACAGTAAATACTTGGGGATGATTACATCAATTATAAGTGTAGTCAATAAAATAATTGATTCACTTTTAGGGAGTAGATATTTTTGATATAAATACTTTAGCAAAATCGTTCTTTCTGTATAGATCAAGTTAGAAATCTCTTCAACTGCTTCCTCTCGGAAACACAGCAGATTGAAACTCAATTATTAAATCATTGAATATTCCAATTCGAAGTTTGATAACAACAAACATTATTGGATGGAATCTATCACACTATATTTTTGTATTTATTTTTAAGGAAAAAACAGTTTTGTCAAAGTAGTTAAAAATTTAACTAGATACAAATTTGAAAACAACTTTGTTGGGCCATCAACTCTCTAAATCTGAATCAGTGGATAGTCACTAATTACCCAGTGGCATACTTAGCATTGATAGTCAGTGAAGTTAACTAAAAAAGGAAGAATGTTTGAGCATTATATAACTAAAATACTCTGACATTTGAATGTTCATTTCAATCTTCCAATACCGTATTTATTGAATTTAAGCACTAAAACAAGGTTAGTTAGATTACATAATAAAGATTAGCTAGGTTAGGGATCTCATATTTTTTTAATTCGTTGATTACCAGTGGTATACTTGGCACTGATATCAGTGATTATCCATTGATTCAGATGTAGAGAGAAAATAATTATATAAGATACCTAAGCTGATCCCTAGGCTGTCAAAACTTTTCGCAGTATTGCGTATCATGCTTAAGCATTCTACATAGTTATTTTGATGATCCAATAAAATTATTTTAAAATCTGTTAACTAAATCTTTTGGTACTCAGCAAAACTGTTCTTTTTGTAAATCAACATCTGCGATTCAAACGTTACTTGGTCCAGCACAAGTTAGATGAAAATTGTCGGCAAAGAGAAAGGGCGAATAAATGATGCCCAAGCCCTCCATAGTGAGAACCGAAAGGTCGACGGGGAAGCCTAGTGGTACGAAGGGGATCGAAGGAAGAGGAAGAGAGTGGTCGGCGATATTTCAACGGTTTCGCGTGCAGGCGAACTTTAATAATATTCGTTCCATCAGGTATAGCTGGCCTCATATTAAGTCGGTCCGCGCGAACGAGGCGCCGCCAGAGCGGCGGAATATGATGAGTGGAAAACGGAGGGGCGAGAGAGGAGAAAAAGAGTACGCATGAGGTGGCACGACGGCAGAGGAGGAGGTGATGGCAAAGAGAAGAGAGGCCGTGCAGAAGGATCGAGGGTGGAAGCGGTCGAAGAGGTGGGCCGAGGAGGGCGCAGAATGAGACGTGTAATAAAGTGAGTTTTTAATTTCCACCAGTGCCGGCGGTTGGCCGCCCCGCGGGTAGGGGGTTAGAAACCCACGGGTTCGCCCCCGTTGCCCCGAGCTCGCGGCCTGTCGGCTAGTATTACTAGATAAATCACCCAACAGGCAATAACCGCCCGTTCCACCCCCGGGGCCCCGCACTCACTCGCCGACTCCGCTACCTACCTTTGGATCTCTGCCACCGACAGCACTGATACGCGACCGTTCGACGCTAAACGCCCTCCACGTTCCTCCGAAAAAGCAAGACAGCCGCGAGATTTGACGCCGCGAGATTTCCCCGATTTGGTCCCGGCAAACTTATTGCTAGCTCTCGATTAAAGTCCAACTATCGAGTTACTTGTGATTCCCACGAGGCGTGACGATAAGTTAATTGCGTCAAAAGCATGTCTGCGATCTCGATATCACATTTTTAATGCTAATTTCAGTCCTTCTTGTAATACAAATTTTCCCAACCTATAGATTTCATATTGCAAACTGCTTTTACAATATTGTAATTGTTCGCGATATCGCGCGAGAAATTGAAAATTATTTTACATAAATTTCCTAATTTTTCATTGTTTGAAAAATCGCAAATATCGTTTGAAAACTGAAACATTTACAAAAGAATATATCATTTTAATGTAACATTTTAAATATATTTAATCTTCCGTTGGAAGATTTGAATTAAATTTAACACAAGTTGAATATGTTAGACGGTAACACAAGTAGATATTATTTAAGAAGATAAACACAAAAAAGGTAATACTGATATAATTTATAAATAACATGATAGATATTTTTTTCAGTACTCTCTAATTTTCTTAGAGTGAACTCTCATTTCAAAAGAGTTAAAATATTATCACTATTGATTTATACATAAAAAGACTGAAAATTTGCACTCTTGAATAAGAGTGGCTTTTTTTTTAGTGAGATTTATTCCAAAAGAAAGAAATCTCACTCCTTTTTTGGAATGAATCTCACTCCAATAATGTTAAGACATTAATGTTAAATTAATACTGAAATATGTAGAAAAATACAACACAAAAGTTTTTATAAAGATTTGAGTGGGCCGTTTCCAACACAAATATGAAAGTTTTTTGCTGTGTATTAAAAACCGTTTACTTTATAAAAAAGTTCCATATGAAAGTGGAATATATTTTTTGCCACAATCAATATTCCTCACTTTTATCTTTGACAAAGTTGTAACTATTTGCATTCGACATGCAAATTTTATAAACACGACAGATGATTTTCGATACGATATGAATGAACAGCAAGAGCACCGATCGATTAAGTTTCACTTTTAACCCGTTGGAACATCGTATACAGTGCCGGCACGTGCGCTTAGATAATCGTTAGAGCATACTTGCCACACAAAACGTAAGATCTTCGTTTCCATCGCGCTTATGATAATCAACCTCTCTGCAAACGTTTGCGTTTAGTGTTTTACGGCGTCGGATGATACGCTGTGAAAACGGCGGCTGCGAGAGAACATAATGACGCTTACGATCGGATGATAATAAACGCAATAGCATTATCATAATTACAGTAGTATTACCTGCGCGCGATATTAACCTATTGCTAGCATAATGCACGCACAAACTTTAGACATACGCACAGTTCTTTGAGAGAGCAATGGGCTGAAATACTAAATAGCAAAGAGAGATCCTTAAGTTTGTATTTGCTCACTCGACGATTCACTCCTTTAAAGATGTTCCCTCTGTTATTTTAATTGCTCGTTTAATTTTTATGAAACTTGGCTTATGAAATAATTCAATAATTTTATTTGAATCTAAGGTAAAAAATTAAAAATTAAAAATGATAGATTCAATATGGTAAATAAAGTTTAAAAAAAATTGGATTATCGTAAAACTCGATTTTAGTGAGTTTTTAATTGCGAAGTAATCATCAAGTTTCCAGTTTCGCTTTATCTGAAGCTCATCAGTGACACATAAACAGTTAGTACTGATTTCCAAACTCACTTTCAAACTCTGATTATGAACCTTGTGACACTAGATCCTTCCTCATGGTGATTACTATCCTTTGGAAATTTGATATTTTCAGGCTATACATATATTCAAATTCAGAGATATTAAAAACCGAGTTTCACGATAATGAAATTAGTTTTTTCAAATTTCAATTTTAAAATTCTGAAACACAAAAAGAATCGAATTTAACAACCCTGAAAACTTTTAGAAAGTAAGATCTTCCATAAGTTACTTTGTCAAAAAAAAAAAAAATTAATATAATCTTTGTTTAAAGTTAACGTAATTGAACGATTTTTTATTAGACCAAAATCCAAAGAATTAGATTATATAACTTAAAATTATGTGTGTGAGGCTGTGAGAAACATTTATTATAAACAATTTTTCAATGTAGTTGAAGAAAATGTCCCATTGGACTCGCGAATGCCGATCAGAGTTAACTTTGGAATTTATTTAGTCTATATTTACAAAATGCGAATTAGTACACTGTTGCAGTACACACCTCCAATTCCTTCAATTGTAAGTTTCATTAATTTTCGATCAAAAAATAGAACGCAAATAAAAATTGCCAAGCTGCTTTTTTCGCATTGATACTTAATTTTCATTGTATCCACGTGCTGCTTGATGGCCTGAATTGACCTAAATACTTAAACGCGATCTTCGAAACCCGGATCGAGCGACGCAAACGACTGGAACGTTTCGGCACTTATTGAGACGATATTTTCAGGCGGATTCTGCGCGACGCACACGACGCCGTCGCGGCGTCAGTCGTACGGGACCGTAAAATTTTGTCAGAACGCAAGTCCCGCCCTCCCGGGACCAACCTCTGAGAAAATACAAGAAGTCCCCCGGGGGAAACGTTACGGCTGGCGCTCGTAAGTTTACCACCGCCGACAAATTAATGTCCCTGGATTATGGAAGCGGACCGCAGGGAAAGATTTCCGTCGAGGACCGTCGAAGCCGTTTTCAAAATTTACTTTAAGCCGCGGCTACATCCGCATTTTCCGTTCCGTCTCGCCTATTTCCTTCGATTTCCTCGCACGCTACTGCAAATGTCTCACCTTTCAGTACATGTCTCAACCATTTCCCCTTCTCCTATTTAAAATATAAAATATAGTGTAAAAAATCAGCAATAAGAACTTGTTTAAAACATTTAAAAATTAACGTCGAATGGCACGAGAAATGCTCGCAATAATAAATCCAGCGTGATCGTATTTAATAATTAAACGATTAGTTGTCATGTTAACAAATTAATGATCCGTTAAAAATAATGTGCATTTATTTAATATTTAACATAACATTATCAAAGAATAACAGTATTATATTCAAAGAGAAATTAATTTATACAACAATTGATATTAATTATAAATCGTTATTATTTTTGTATTATCAGTTTGTATTATCCGTTAACTGTACATCATTTAACATTGCCAGGCGACAATATATATTGAATTAATAAATATATTAAAAAATTATCATATATACGTACGTGTTCGTCAAACATTTATATCTCTTAGCAAAATGCAATAAAAATATTTTAGAACGTAGTTCTCTTATTGCTTCATATGATCCTTTACATATGTTTATATATGTATGTATTTATGTATTATAATCATTCTTATCAGTATTTATTGATATTCATTATATCTAAAATTTAATTTATATAGAATCTTTACCATAGTCCGGTATTAGTAGATAAGCGTCATCATTACATATATAAAATTATATTTTTCAATTTCGTAAAAACTATCTTTCTTTAGTGTATTTTTATTAGCTTTACATTAGATATATCAAGAATCTAGACTCGTAAGCAACGTTATTGCTGATGCCTTTTGAGGTGCTGTTCTCTATTATTTTCAGTAAAATATTTCTCGTATCTTACATTTTGTATGGAAACTGTCTGTCCACTCAAGTCCTTCTTAAAATTTTGTATTAAATATTTAATACAAAACATATTTGACAATGAGTTTTAATTTAACATTATGTGATTATGGTACTTGAATATTTTGTGTTAAATCGATATTTGTTAGTGTCAAAATAACACAATTTGTAAATAAATAAAAATAACATTAAAAATATTTCTTTTTAAATAATTCTAAAATAAGTGAATAAAAAATATGTTTAATTTAATATATTATAAATATTAATGAGGAAATATGATTGCTTACAGATTATGTCAGTGTTACGTTTTTGTGTTAATTTTTTACATAATTTGTGTTACTTTCTAACAGATTCATTTTGTATTAAATTAACACATTTGAGTGAATCGTTATTTGGAACATTGAAATATATCAAATTTACCACAAATTTTACAACTATGTACACTTTAGTAATATTATTATTATTATTATATATTTTTTAAATAGATCTAAAAGAGTTTCAAAAAAATTTAGATTATTAAGGGCTAATGATAATTGAAGCTAAATCAAGATAACGTGCGAAACGAAAAGAGAGCACAAAAGCACGCGGATTAATGACTTTAATGCGGCACTTCCTGCCTACGTTGGTCATGCCATGGGACCGCGGTCTGGCAACTTGACTCTGAACTTGCTCAGAACCGGAGAAAACATCTGGAACATATCTCCCGCGGTATCCTCTTCGTCTCGGCCCCTTGGATTTCTCTCTCACGGCCTGTTTTCGTTTTCTTCTTGCGTCTCGCTCTTTACGTCAGTCTCGTACGCCAACAGCGCGAGTCAAAGTCACGTCGCCGTAACAGAGTATTATGTGTATGTACGACGGAGAAACCGTAACCGGAAAGACGCTCTATAGCGTCGTTAAATACTTGCTTAAGTATCTTTCACGTATATCAAGCATATCAAGAAAAATTTTAATTTGAATTAAGATATTTGAGTATGATTTTTTTACAGATGACACAATTTTTTGTGTTATTCGATTGTTACTTTAAAAATAATTACGCTTGTAATAATAAAGTTAGAAATTATAAACTCCTAAAACATGATATTAAACTGTTATTTAAAAATTATATCAACTGAAAAAGTTTCATTTTATTTCATTATTGATTGAAATGTTTAATTTTATTTGTGTATATTATAAAGTTCTGACAAAGGTGGATTTCAATCAAGTTTCTACTCTGCGGAAAAATCAACAGCAATTATAAGTGTATGTATGTAGTGTGCACGAAATTCATAGGCGAAAGAAAGCGCGATAATTGTAGGCTTCTATTGTGCACGGCCCAATTTTCAGCCAGGCACGCCTTTCATCCCCGATCTCGGAAGCGCGACAATCGCTCATTAACAGATTTCTTCGCGACGGCGCCGACACGACAGTGGGTTAAATCACATCGACGCCTGCGGATTGCATTCAGGTTGGCCGGTGCACGTCGACACGTCGACACGTCGACGGGGTGCATTTAAATAAAAAGACGCAATAGCCCTCCGCTTCGCCGAGCGATATATCTCGTGCGGATTGCAGAACAAAATCGGGTTGGCTGGCTTGAGGGGCTGAGAGCAGTGAGAGCCTGACAGGAAGGGAGATGACTGGGAGAGGGGAAATCGGAGGGGTCAAATGGCGGGCAGAATGCGCGGTGATTGCTGAAGGGCCGCATAATTGCACCCTTTGTGGTGCAATCAACGGCGCAACTTGGACGGCGCCTACGTCTATCGGTTCTCGTACCCTCTCTTTCGTCCCCTCTCACACTGTACGATCTCTCTTTACCGGTTCCCGTCCCTCGTATTAACGGGGGCGTCATCAGCGGCGATCCGATCGTTCCTTAAATATTGCGGCAGTTATCGCTAAATACACTCACCCGGCTACCGTCGCGGACTGGATTTTTGAAATTCCGGCCTCGTTTCTGCACGGCCTCATCGCCGATGAGGATCGAGTGCATACTGGTAAACGACATAAGCGACGAACTCGTGAGATGTGAACGATAAAATGAATGAGTTCGCTTATTAAATAATATCTGGAAATCTGCGTAATCAAATTTTCTTTAACTCTGTATTTAGAGAAGAACAGAATGAGTGTATAATAATGTACTGAGTAAATTAGATACATATTATGGTAAAAGTGTTTGATATTTGTGACTATAATTGTATGATAAAATAATTATAATTAAATCTGTTTTTATAGTTATTACTGTTAATAACACAAGTAAATTAGTAATAATAATAATTATATTTACAGTTCTACTAAAAAATATATGACTGGCACCGAAAATGGCTATAAAAAAATAATAAATTATAATAATTGCAATTTTCCTCTCAATGCACAATAATTACACAAACATATCTGTGTGAAAATATAACATAAGAAGATTATTAAAAATAATATTTTCTTATGTTTAAAAATATATCTGAATATATTACCGATAATAATAGAGCAAAATTTTTATCACTTCTTTCTTTTTACTAAATGCTTACTCTTCAATGCTTTTTTCCCCAAAAAAATTTGCTGGTGATTAATGGACAAGCTTATTTTCCGCTTATCATTGCTTTTTGTAGTTCATAACTCATCGTTCACCTCTTCGCCAATATGCAACAATATCAAAACGAGACGATCATCATGAAAGGTCGAGCGAGATTTTCGTATCGCGAGGACGACTGCAACACAGCACAATAGAAAGTAATGCGTCTCGCTTGGTAAAATTTATACGCTATTCAGGCCGCGCACAAACGTCGGTAAATTCCGTTGAATTAACCATCGCCGCGGTATCGGGGAAGAGCGACTAAGCGGTTCCACGGAACGATTCACGTTCTCGATTTCTCTCATCCGCATTCGCTGTAATGCCCGTCCAATCCTGGCGCCCTGACGAATTTTATTTTTATTGAATTCGATTTCGCTGTACCTAAATTGCGCAAACAAAAAAAGTATTTTGACTTCTGATAAATTGTCTGGAAAAATTAATTGCCTTGGAAAATTATTAGAATTAAGTCTCAAACTCTCTACAACATTGTGCGATTCAAAAATTAATAAATTATTATATAAAAATATCATAACAAAATTTCTGATGTCTTGATTTGACTATTTTTTAAGCTCCGTCCGAATTTAAGAAAAATCGTATATCTATGTTTTGAAATTCTTTCCAACGAAATTGCACGTGGGCAATGCCACGCGAACTCCCGATTTTAATCGTCGGAATTAATGAGGCGGTAGGATCGGGATACACAAAGTAGAACGCGGATAATTAGACGGGGGAAAAAACCGAGGGGATCTCAGTATCCGGCGAGACGACGACCAATGCTATAGGAACCGGTCGATCTCGAAACATCACGTGGTGTTCACGCATGTTTATTTCAACAGAATCCACTCATAATAAAGTAACTTTAAGTAGGTAGATGGCTACATCATCTCATGCATAGTTACTCTTAAAAACCTCGTTTTGAACAAATAAAAAAAATATTATTCAGAGGTCTTAAAATTCATTATTTTTACATTCTTCTATTTCATAAGAATATAAATAATATCAATTTAACTTTATACGTAAAACTTTATACTTAAAAAAAATAAAAATTTTGGGATGTTCTGAGCACCCATCCAACTGCATATCTACTTAAAGGGATTCTATAAAATCATCTGTTTCACCGATTCAGTAGGACTTGTACATACATATGATTATGTGTCATTGATCACTATATACGTCACCATATTCTACTACATCAACATTGCACGCACACGTACAAATTTTGTAACTAACTAATTTTTCATATTAGGTATCTAAGCCTAACAACTCAACACTGTTTATTCATGTAATCCCTAATCCAAACTAATTGTTTTATTTTATTTTATTTGTACAAAGTATAAAACTTGTATATAATGCAAATATTGTTTCGAGTCGACGTCAGAAAAGATAACAAAATTATAATTTTCCAACTTTTTTCATTTTTAGTAAAGTCGATCAGTTTGGACTCTCTACGTTACGTGGAGAAGGATTTTTAAATCTGTATATATAAAGGCAATTAGAAAAATACTTATTTAAAAAATAATCGGTAAAGCAAATAACTTTAGGATCCCCTTAAAGCTTAAAATTTCTAAATCTGCGTTGTCGGAAGCGCGAAGTTTGTACAATCTTGTCTCGCTCTAAAATTTTCCTTCCACGTGGGTAAAGCGTCCCTGCGCATGGCGCGTATCCGGTGAACGAATTCGCGCGATTGAGGATCACTGGAGCTTGAGGCTGGCGACATGACGATGCCATTACCGCGTCGACCTTCTCCCACACCCTCAGCTTCTCCACTCTTCTCTCATCCTCTCTCTTTCTCTTTAGCACATTCTCTTACTCTCCCTTTCTGTCTTTCTGTCTTCCCCCTTTCCTTCTCCTCTCACCATCACTCTCCATCGTCTTTCATCTCATCCGCGCCACCGCGGATCTCGAATTATACAGAGACAGCGCCACTTAAAATAATACACCCGTTACAAACTGAACATCAACGTTAAAACCTGTCGTTTTCTGTAAGCTGGAATTATGGAAATTCCGCCGCGTAGCCGTTAGTAGTGTCCCTTTTCTTTGACTATCCTCTCGATTCTTCGGAGCGATGTCGCGGCGGGACGCGAGGCTACAGCACGCGCTACGCAAAAAAAAAATATTTCATGCTTTCCACAAAAGTAATACGATAAGACAAAGTGTACTAGTCCGATGAATTGCGGCGTGCGAAATTCTAAAGGCTAGTGTCCCTTGTTTTATTGTTATTATCTATTAGGAGTCACAACTCGCAGTTTGCAATTTTTCATATTGTCTCCAAATTTGAGGCCAACTGAATGAGAAGTATTCTTCGTAAAACTCTTCGCCGTTGATGTAACACGAACAATTATGCTGACAATGAGTGGAAAAAAGAATAATTGCGATAATTTGAAACTGTACTTTTTGAAATATTTAACTCTTCATCTTACTTGTTTAAAGTGCCCGTAATACAACCTTATAAAAATTCGCGAAATGTATGAATGCTATTTTATAAAATAGTTGTCCCCCCAAAAGATGACTATAAATTATTAATTTATAATTGTTTAATTAAGTTATAGTAAATTCCAATCATTTTTATAGTAATAACTAAAAGGACTATGTGTGTGCCAAGTTTGGGCCCCGGCTGAACAGCATCGAGACCTAGCTAGGATTGTAGAGCATAAAAAACGGATTAAAAGGTTCCATATGCACAACTTTGTAAAATGAGTCTCTTAAGCTACAGCTGTTCAAAGTTAGCTATTTTGACTATGTATTGTGTATCATGTAGGACTGGTTTTATTCGATTTCTCGAATCATCTAGTATCTGGAATATGTCCAATCTTAATGAAGACAACTAAAACCTTTTTTGAACCCTAAATGAATAGTTATAAGTGATATATATTAATTGATGAAGAGGGGAGAGAAACACTCAAAGTATGAAACAAAAAATTTTAATTACCTAATTGAAATGTGGCCAATATATGGACCTTATCTCTCTTCAGTCAAATATACACTTTTTTTTACTGCAAGATGCCCTACTAATGTCCAATTTGATTTGACAAAGAGGCTGCGGTTCAATATTTTTAACTGTAACGTTTCCATCTCTCGTTTCAGTACGTATTCTTTTATAATTGCACCAACAGGCATGACATATATATTTAAATGTGGGGCTCTTGTGGAACTACTAGACTTTTGTTCCAAAAAATCTAGCATTTCCCTGGCCAACAAATGTTTACGCGACTGGTTTTTTAAATATTTTCCACATCGCCTACAGTGGATCTCATCACGACCAGTAGCTGCTTCGGGGTGACCCCGTAGTAAAGGCTGATTTACCCCGATTGGTACATTTGCCGCTTGTCCATCTCCATCCCCCTCCCTCCCCGCCCAGGGCGAACTCCAGGGGCATCGCCGTCATTACAAGCAAATCCGAATTTCTGTGACATGACGGCATGAATCGCGACCAGGGACTTGGCCGGATTAATGAACTGTACCAAATACATTTTAGATATTACTTTAATATCTTTGGTACAATCCGTTATCGCCGTCACCGCGGGGAGATGCCTGGACGCAGAGAAATTGGATAAGACATGATCATAATAGCGAACTTTGGATAGTTCTAGTACTCAGGCAGCCTCTCCTAAAGAGTTGGGCTTATGGAATTTTTAATTCTCTTTTGATATCTTAAAATTTTAGGTATGTCTCAAAGTTGTTCATCCGGGGCCCAAATTCCTCTATAAAACTGGGCATCCTTTGTGTAACCATTTTAGATGCCAATTATGTATATTTATTTGTATATATATTTGTTGATAAAACTTGATAATTATTATTTCTTTATAGTAATAATAACCATAATTATGTAATTATATTTATTACAAATATTAAAAACATTTCTCTCAGTGTATACATCATTTAGCACAAATTGTTTCACAATTTAAAAAAAGTTTTATATTTATCTTTATCTAAAGAATATATAGAATATTATCAATCTTTATTTACAATGACAATATATGAACAATAAAAATTAAGATATAATGTTGGGATGTTAGAAACATTTCATGCGAGTAATCCCAATAAAATGAATCACGCGAGTAATGTAGAATTAATCAAAGAGAAATATGTTATCCTTTTGAACTATTCTCCGCGAACTACGGGCCATGGCACACAAAAAAAAACTTGAGCAGTAAAAGGTAAACAATGAAATCAACATTTTGAATTTACTTATGTTTTATGGCTTTATGGATTCTACTGTGATTGTTAATTCGCTTAATATTTAAGTTTTTTTTGTATCATGGTCTTTATACTCTCCACTGTCCATCCATGACTAAATTGAAGTCTTTATTCAGTCTGATGAGATACCGATATTTTCGCGAAAGAATATCATAACAGACGGAAAATCTTAGGAATCGCAACGGAGAGTGATGTGGATCTAAATAAGATTCGCTTAATTAGAATCTTCGTTAAGAGACCACGCGTAAGTCTCGCTCTCCTTTCCTCCCTTGCTCAACCCCCACGCTTCCCTGCCGACCGAGATCCTCAGGTAAAAACGTAAGAACTATTTTCATTAAACTCGGCGGCGAGTTCGCGCTGCAAAAGTCTTCCGCTTTTATAGGCGAGTGCCGAGTGGCCGCGTAAAGAGATTAAGCCGGTGGAAACATGGACGGGATAGGCAAGGAGCAGATTCCGCGAAGGGGTATGTTTCGTTATTAATTCGCTCTTATTAATTTCGCTCGGCAGATTCGAACGGAACGGAAGCCGCACGATGTCATCGAATCGATCCTAGTCCCTCCATTCGTCGTTTTCTCCCCCAACCTACGTTTCTGCTGATAACTTCAATTTGGATCGTTAACGTTGATTTCCGTCCAAATTGCCGTACAAAAGAATTTTTCCCGAGTGAGCTCTTAAATGACCCGCATGTAGCGGATAACCGTCGACGAGTCGGTCGTATCTGCGTATAGATCTATATATATACTCGTATATATATATATATGGTATATATGCCAATCTACACTATTAAGTGTATATTAAAGGATCAAATTTAAACCAATTTCTTAAGTCAAATTATCGTAATGTTATTTTATATTTCTACTATAACTTTTATTATTTTCAACTTTTAAAGACATTATTTTAATATTAAACATGTACTCGGTCGAATTGCTTAATTTTAAAGTAAACAGCGTTCATATTAACATATGCACTTAATAAATAGTAAATTAAATCTGAGTCAAAGGAGGAAGGTCCATAAAGTCGTTTTTTTACTCCCTCAGGATCTAAAAAAAAAATAATTTACTTGTAATATACATTCATTAGAAATATCAAAAATAACCAGGTTAATTAGGTGAGAAAAAACTGGTTGATCTTCTTCTTTTAATACATTTCATGAATTAAATTAATTAATTGTATGGTTTTAGTTATAAATTAACGACAATTGCTTGTTCTTTATCAAAGAACTCTTCAAACTAATACACAATGTAAATTCATAGTTGCCACCTTTCGCAGTGTTCCACCGGAGATCGACGGTTCTTCTGCCGGAAATCTCATTATCTTATATGGCACAGTGATAACTAATACCGAAATTATTGAAATTGAAACTTCCTTATAATGCGTCAGTTTTGACACTTCTGTCACAGATATATTTCAAAGAAAAATCGACTCGTATTTAAAAAAAAGATTATCAAAATTTTGAGTGGTTAGGAGATTTTTCCCGTGTGCCGGAAAACCGATTTAATAAAACAACTGGAGTTTTTCCGGTCAAAAGTCGGAGAAGTGGCAACCGTGGGTGCAATAAGTTGAAGTGAAACAAAACTATATCTGTTTCACTCCAACTTATTGAACTGGTATGCATCAGTTTAAAGAATTAATCGATAAAGGAAAGACCTATGAAATAAAAATTGTGGGGATCTATAGAAATTATGAATAATTAGCAATAACTGAAATTAGATATAATTTTTTAACATTATGAATTTAATAGTGTAAAATTGTAATCCGCAAAAACTACATTCTATGTTCGATAATTTTTGAGCATTTTCACGCTTCAGCAGTATCGTATTGAATTATCGTTTTTTTCCCTTTCTTCACATTTAATAAGTATTTCAATCGGAAATCGCGCTTAATAAGATTGCTTTCATGTTAGCCGACGCCACTCGCGAGAAAGGGAAACGCAGGTAACCACAGCTGATGTGGGAACACATTCCCCCGCGCTATTTACGCGCGGGATGGAAAAACGTAAATGTGATTTGTAGTCGGGCGGGCGGAATCGACTCGCGGAAAACGGCGCAACAAAGAAACGCGAAGAATCGGTGTCCTTCCGACGCACGGACGGGCACCACCGGCGAAGAGCCTTCTTTCAAGTTATGGGCGCACCGAAGCGCGCGCTCGATTTTCCGCGCACGTTACGTACGTACGTAACCGCACGCGGCCGAGTTATTTCAATGAGCCGGCATCGTAGGAGTAGAGGACGGCGGCGGACAGACGCGCGGAATGGGGAGCCGGCGCGGCGCGGCGCAGTCACTGATTTAACGCGAGACAATTGAATCTAATTACGACCGTCGCGGTAGCCAGTGATACTCAATCCCGCCCATTCCGCGTCGCGGTTTTTTTCCCGCAGTCTAATTCTCTCTATCGAGTCGATATTGCGCGGCGGTGGCGTTAACGCTGAGCTTCACGGCAATATTTTTCCCGCCCGTCAATTTTCTTCTCCCCGTTTACGGTAACGATTAAAAGACTCGTAACGGCACATGCTAAGCCGCGAGATTGAAAAAGACTGTAAGTCTTTAATGAGATTTTAGTATCTGAGTTTCCATCGCGGTGATGTACAATATTGTGAGAGGTGCTGAATTGAATTTACATACTTTCGATTAGGACGGAACTTTAATGGAACTCGAAAATCTTTTACATTTGATCGAAAATCTTATTCGCCATTCATTTCATTATAAAAGATATAAAAATTTCATAGATCGTTCTATTTTATTTTATTTGAGTATCTGTATCAAATTTGAGTACAATTATTGATTTAAAAGTTATTTAATTTTTTTGTTTACCTTGACTTTTGTATATAAAATCGCGTTTTGTAGTACATATTTACAAATTCGATGAGAAAGTAGCATTACAAATTAAATTCGTTATATATATTAATAAAACTCTAATAAATATTCGTGCAAAAATTTATTTGAATCCACTTATTAATTTAAAAGTCATTTATCTAAAGCTAATGTATCTACAATGAGATTTTAAGGCATAAACTTCAAGCCTTAAGTCGTAAGAAATTGACCAATCACACTCGAATGTGAGGAAAATAATCGACTATAATTGATGAATTTCATACGTTTAAGGCTTAAATTTTATGCCTTAAAAAATCTCACTGTTAGACGCCACTTAAAACTGCAGCAAAATATAATCATTGCGCTACATAAGTTATTATAATTCAAATTATTGCTTTGTTTTTTGCAGTTAGTTTTAGGACGTATTCACAACCAAAACTTTTTGACTGACATTAGGATTTTTAATTGATATTGTATAGCAAAAACATTCTCAAACGTGTACCTTTAGATCGTTTCTAATATCTCGCGCTGCGAGACAGTGAGAGACACCGTCAATTGCGTTTCATCTCACGTCGATTCTTCATTGGACAGAAGAACTGGGCATTAACGATGCGTTATGCGATTTCCGAGTATCATATTAGCGACGTTAATGTCGGTATGTAACGCATGTATTGCAATCTGACGGTTTCAGACTGGTCGGCGCACTCCACCGGTTGCTCCATCGAGGCGCGGCGCCGCAACGCACCGAGCCGCATCGGGCGCCCCTGGCTGTTCATTAGAGGCCGCATTGTCCGCTAACTAAGTACAGACATAGCCCTACCCACAGCCCTCGAGCCAACCTACTGATCTCCGAGGGCTCTCGTGCCCCTCGCGACTGCCACGTAGAATCTCTTCCATCCCCGCTATCTCCACCGTTCTACGGAACTGTCTGCCGTTGCTCGTGCCGTTACCATCGCAGTCTGTATATAAACGCGAACTATAGAGATCCTCAAGAGATTGGATATCATTTGTTTGGTCCGCCATATTTTTCATTCAAAACCTACTTATGATAGAATGAGATATTCACGCATCTCATTTTATCTAATCAAAAGTTGTCTAAACGGTATCCAATCTTTTACTCGTACTTGAGGATCTTTAATACGAACGAATGAATTTGCTTCAAAACATCTTCAAGATAGCACGAACAAAATTTAAGTCGACAAATAAAATTTCTCATCGACATATTGAAAGAAAAACTGGTCCTTGTTAAAATTTTTGTGTTCAATCTCTTGACATACCCGTGTTAATTTAATGTAATGTAATGTAATTAAGTTATCTGAACATTTTGTATAAATTGATATTTAAGATTCTTAGTTAAAATAACACAATATTTATGATTAAGTGAACAAGTAACATAAAAAATAATGTAATTTTAAAAGTAAGTTCAAAAATAAATAAATAAAAGAGGAACGTATGCGTTAATTTAATATTATAATATGTTAATTTTACTGAAGAAATGTGTTTTCAAATTTATTTCTAATCTAATGTCAAAAAGTGTTACATTTTTATGTTTATGCTTACACAATGTTTGAGTTATTTTCTAATAGATTTATTTTGTGTTAAATTAATACAAAAATTTAAGTAAACTCTTTGATACGTGGAATATGTTAAATTTAACACAAATTTTCCAACTGTATAAATTCGTCTACGTTCGTCTTTCTCCTTTTGTCTTTGCTAACTTGGTTTGAATTCACCTTAATGCGACGCTAATAGGATCTGCTCCCCTATCCTGATTATATATTTAAGCATTTGCTGATTCGCTATCTTTAGTAATGTTGCGTTATTGTTTTAGATTATTCTTGTAAAATTATTCTTAGCTTATATATATATATATATATAT